>NC_089912.1:70114205-70414205 GCF_040182565.1 Anser cygnoides
ATGTAGATGTGCTTAGCATCCTGTTTGCCCCTTCTTCTGTTCTGCAAAGGTAATGTAGCAGAGCAATCACACCAAAAAACAGTTTCAGAAGCAGTGTTCTTCATCACCTCCACTTCCTTTTTGACTACTTTGATTATTAGAAGCATTTTACACATTTATTTATTTCTTCAGAGCCTGTTCTCTGACACTCCATGGCACTTATCATACCAGAAATTCAGAACTGAGTTTCTCCTTCCACATACAACATAGAAAAGACCCTGCTAAAAGCTTTGTGAGCTTTGTTATTTATAAACTCTTTGTTATCACTCTTGATGCGACACACACTCAGACCAAACTGAGAAGCAGCAGAAGGCAATGCAAGAGTTAGCAAGTGAATCTTGCAAATCAGCAGGGACCAAACAACAAATGTCTATAAATAACAACTGTGGACAGCCTAGCAAAAACATTTGTACAATAATAGGCAGGATGGGCTAAAACATGCAGGGAGTCAAGATAAGCCTCTCCAAATAAAATTTTCAAGCATTGGTAGATTACATGACATGTTGGTGGTAGTAAGGCATTTAGGAGTATCAATATGCTTTCTGATTGGGAAAAGGAATATCAGAGGACAAAAATAAACACAGCTTTTCTTAATTTATCCTGCAAAATACATGAGGAGTCTCTGAGCAAGCTCTCTCCAGAGACCAGCAAATGTCTCAGACCTACAGACTATGCTTTGAGCATAACCAGCAATCTGCTAAGATGACAGCAGAGTCAGTGAAGATACACGATGACTGGTATGTGGCTAAAGGACAATTTTGTTATTTCATGGAAACAGCTGCTCTCGTGCTGTACCAATTTCAGGATTCTCTGGCTGAAATGAGAGCTTTACCACCAAGTTTCAGCCCTAGACTGCTTTTCTCTCATGGAGAGATGCAGCCTGTCCCTGGCCAGCCACAAAGCAGAAAAAGGACTTCTTGCACTTACAGCTTCTTACAGGAAGCTACAACGAGTCCCGCCCTTCCGCATGGATGGCAGAAAGCTGCCGACTGTCTCAGGCGGCAGAAGGCAGATCCCTTCTTCCTGCCACCAGTTCAAACAGCTGCAGATAGAGAGAAAATGGGGTTGCATACCCACACCTCATCTCCATTCTCTTATGCTGAAGTCCTTAGCACATCTACAAAATATGGTGAAAAAAAATAATATTAAAATAATATAAAATAATATAAAATAACATATAAAAAGTAAAAAATAAAAAATAAAATAAATAAATAATCAAATCAAATCAAATCAGTCCAAATGCTGTACATTATATGTGAGTACATTATATTTAGAATCCAGTATCTAATTCAGTTTTGATGCTTGAATTTGGACTCACAGGTCCCACGAGGGTTTTAACAAAATGGTCTCAAACACACTGAGGTAAATATTCCTATATAAAGCCATGTAGTGCAGACTGGCAAGTTTTGACATGGAAATAGAAAACACAGCTAAGTTCACATATCCACCACTGATATCAGACAGTGGAAGATCATACTGACTGATCCTCCTATCGTGGCCTAAGAAAATTAACAAAATAAAAATGCAAATCTCAGAATAAACGGGAAAGGGAAAATTGGCTTCTTTGGTTTCTTAGCTTGTTACTGCTACAGTCAAACTGGCCTGTCAATGCTTATGAAACGTTTGTCACAAATTCATACTGCCCGTGTCGAAAAATTATTCAGAAATCAAATCCATACATTTCTACTTTATGTCTCGCCTGGACGACTGTAATGCTTTCTCAGCAGGCCTACCAGCAAAGCCGATTAGTAGACTCCAAGCAATTCAACATCCAGCTGCAAGACACGCAGCTAAAAAGAAAAGGATATTTCCCAGCTGTAACCCTAGCACAAATCTTTCAAATAGACTTTTAGTTTGCACTTAGAAACATATCATTTTGCACAGAACACAATAAGATTCTAAATTGCCCTACAAAGTTGCTCATGACATACTTCATTCTCTCCTTGCTGTCCCTTTGGTAATACAGAAAACAAGATATCAGCAGTCCGTTTCACTGAAACAGGACATTATTATAATCTGTATTATCATGGAACATCACTGTGATTTATTAATCAGAATAAACTCCTGATCCAGAAGGTTTACACTTTGACAGGACAAATAATATTGTTAGAGCGGAGGATAGAGATAAATCTTATCAAGCAAGGAAACAGCTGACAGCAAGAAAATTCCTCATATCTACCCACAGCCAAGTCGTGTGGGCAGCAGTGCTGCTCATGGTTCTCCTGCAAGCCAATAAAACAAAAAGGGGAGAGGAGAAGAGCAAACCAGGGTAGGCAGCAGCCAGACCCCCCATGATGCATTACACAACTTGTCCTCCTGATGACTGCTGCCATGGGTGCACATCACCCACACTCACCAAAACACAGCACAGCCCCACAGCTCGGGGTATGCATGCACACCTCTGTCTGCCCACATGATGTACTACGACTGCCAGATGCTGGAAAATGCTTTGCAGGCAGGGATATACACAAAATGACCTCTGGACATATTTGCTATCACTCATCATTGTGACACTGCATTAGCTTCTACGTGTTAGAAGTCTGTTATATTTTCTACTTCAAAACTTGTAGTTATGGGGTGAATTTCATATCTAGGATAGAAGAATATGCATCCTAATCTATAAAAATTAAGACTGTTAGGACAATGGAACTTAGATTTAAATATATATATATAATAATAATAATAATAATAATAATAAATATGTCTAATCTCATATGGCATGCAAGATCACATACACCATTACTCTCACCTGATAAATCATTGCCTGATATTTTATATTCTGTCTTGTTCTAAGTTATAGAGAATAGAGAAAGCAAGTACAACTCTCCCACTAGTACTGTGATTTCCAAATATATTTTTTTCTGGAAGTGGTGGCAGTTTTATGAAAGAAGGAATCACCACCAACAACCAGCTACCCATTTCTTTAAATTACATGTTTAATCTTTCTAAGTGGCTTCAGAGCTATCTATGTGCACATGTGTGCATGGAGGTCTAAGGGCCTGCAGCTGGAGTGGGTGCACAGGTATGTCCATGGTCCATGGTGCCAGCAACCGCAGTTGTTGTAGACATCTCATGGGTGTGAAGGTTGGTGTATACTACTGGCAAACACCAAGCTGGACTAGCTGGTGAGCTGGACAGGAGGCTGGAGAACGAAGTATGTCAACGAGGCTTTAAGTCTGTGCTGGATACTGGAGAGAACGTGTGGTCTGTCAGTTGGCTCCTGGAGGTCCAAGGGATCCAGGCAGCTACAGGAGAGACTGTGGGGAAGGGCTTTGACTACTGGTAGTGTGATAAGCCTGGACCAGCTACTGGGGAAACATGCCTGTACGCGTCTTTGTGTTTGGGTGCAAGCTAACAGAGATCGAGACCCAGGGGCAGCTACTGGGCAGACTGGGTTTCTAAGTCCAGTTATTGCAGGGATCCGTTATGTGTGTGCATGTGTCCGTGTGTGTCTGTGTGTGAGTGAGTAGGGCTCTGGGGCTTAGGGTCTGCATGCCCAGGTGCCAGAAAAGGGGGATACCAAGGATCCAGAGGTAGCTAAAGGGCAGAGTGGGCATCTGAGCCCAGTAGCTGGAGATATCAATATTGTATGTATATAGATAGATTCCAAGAGACAGGAAAAGGGTGAGCCCATTAGTGCCATTCTGTGTTTGACTGAGTACTGTTTTCTGCCTGGACTGATCTGTGTAGCTGTTGCCTGTATGTATATGTATGTATATGTGTGTGTCTATGTGTTTATGTATGTGTATGTACATGTATATATATATATATATTTAAGTACTGTGTGCACATGTACCTACTGGGAATACATGCCCAGCCTCACCACTGGCTGGACCTGGGTACCTGGACCTGCAGCAGCCTTGACCTTTTTTGGCCGATCAGATTTGGCAACTTCTAACAAACATCACTGACACAAACATGGATTACAAAAAAAAATAGTGTTATGCACTATTCCAATTGAATTAAAATAGCTTAACATGTCTGCTGCTATGCTACAATTTATGCAGGGCTTGCAGCTGATGTAGCTGGAAAGGTGCATAAGCTTTTGGACATGCAGTCCTCTCATTAAATATTTTTATAATTCTTAAAACAACAATATTATCTGCATAGAGAACCTGTTTCTCCAAGTAATGCATATCAGAAACGTGTAAAGCTGTCAATGTGACACTGAAACTAATTGAGCTGTGAGGCCAGTATTACAGCTGAAGACAATGACAACAGAGAGGCTTAGAGAGGCTAAGCACAGAGAACAGATTTTCTGTGAGAAAGCCAACAGGAACCAAGCATCTGTGTGGTCTGGAAGGATGTTGTAGAATGACAATAAAACCCCATGGACAATCACTAAATCTGAAAATGGTTACATGTCCTAAGATTAATCTACACTGCCAGGGTTTCTCAAATGTGCAGATACTTCCCTTTCTCTCAGTTAACCCCACAAAAAAGCATTTGGGATGGTTGGTATTGTAACTTTGCTTTTACATGACTCACATCTCAATATGTATCATAGCAGGTAAGTGAGACAACATTAAAAGTGCAAAAGCGGCAGTGCCCCTACCCCCAGACTCCATTTAGTATTACACCAGTGAATCTCCTGCTTGACTTTGGTGAAAAAAAATCCACGAAAATAAGTCAAACAGCCAACTAAAAGATCTTTTTATGTAAGAGGCAGGGCTGACAGTTTTGAATCAACTGCATTTCTAAGGGGTGCCTGGCTTCCCCAAGTGCATTGGCTGAGTTTCTCAGGCTGCTCAATGTCACCCACCGGGGCAGTGTCCCACTGGCTGCCCCTCCGCAGGTGGGGGGCCACCTCCCGCAGCTCCCCCGATCTGCTCAGCAGTTCTCAGAGGAGATCAGAGCTCCTCATCATGGGAACAACAAGGTCACTTACTGTTCTGGACAAGCAAAGGAGCATTTGCCCAAAACAGTAAGAGAATGGGGAGGAGGAAGGGAAAATGTGTCCTGGAAAAGCAGGGAATTTGTTGGGTACCAACTCATCTTCCACAACCAGCCCTCTGGTACTGGGAAGGCCAGAGTCTTTGAAGCTGTTGAGGTCTTTGAATAAAGTCCAAGTGGTTATGTGAAATGTATTACCTTAATTGTTTCATTATTTGTAATTTACATTACTTATCTCTCTTGGCTTTACTTTTTTTCCAGAAAGTATTCCATATTTTACCCAGTAAAACATGTAACCCATTAAAAGAACCTAAAGGATTGTCTGAATTTACTAGGGCTCCAAAGTACATCCAAGGACACCAAAACTATGTCTCTACATTTTATAAATCAGAGAGCTTACATGTGCTTCATTGAAGTTCATAAATTTATACAAGTTCAGGAACGGATGCAATGGTTCAAATACATTTACATTACTACACAAGCACCGACAGAAGTGAAACATTTGTCACCTTAAACTAAGGTGAAACTCAATTCCACCTTCCGTGCTCTACTTCAAAATGCTGTTCAAATTGAGAAAAGGTTTTGTTTCAAACCTGAGTGCACTTCACAATGCAATGATCCAACATCAATGTCACAAGCTTTAAGCCCATATAAACCAGATCTGAAGACAGTCTCAATTTTAAACATATTTTACTCTGGTTCTGCCCATGAAAGGTTTGTAATTCAGACTCAAAATTTGTCTCCTACCATAAAGGGAAAAAAAAAAAAAAAAAAAGTGCTTCTCCATTTGAAAGAAGCACTCTCTGTCCTTGTCCAAGACTTCATTAAATGTAACATTTTTTCTCAAAACAACTTCCAGAATCACTTGAATCACTTGCTAATAATATAATCAGATTTTACTTTATCTTAGGCAGAAAAAAAAGATATTTGTTTTTTCTGTGAATTGTTTAGTGCCCGTTTGCCACTGAACTTTTAAATGAAATCAAAAAAAAAAAAAAAAAAAGGAACAAAAGAGAAGATCTTAGTATATCCATTTCCTACAACTTTCTGGAAAATATCTAGCTGGAAAGAGAAGAGAGTTCACCTTCTTTTTTCCTGTCTCTTCCTTAACCAAGAGGAAAAACACAAAGTCAGCCCAAACATCATTTAATATTGCAAATTTAGGAAGATGTTCTTTACTCTGAGGGAGGTGGGGCTCTGGCACAGGTTGCCCAGAGAATCTGTGGATGCCCCATCCCTGGAAGTGCTCAAGGCCAGGCTGGATGGGGCTTTGGGCAACCTGGTCTGGTGGGAGGTGTTCCTGCCCATGGCAGGGAGGCTGGGACCAGATGATCTTTAAGGTCCTTCCAACCCAAACCACTCTGTGGTTCTGTGTGATTCTAAATCCTTAAAGAAGAAGCCACCACCCCCCAAAAGTTCAGAGATCACATCTTATTAAATAAATATAGCTATACACATGGAAAAAGCCACAGGAAAACTAGTTTTATAAATGCCACCATTTCCCAAGCTGCAGTTTGAAAAACACAAGTTACTCACTTTCATGGTTGCACTGATAAGCTTAAAAACACAAACCCTGGAGGCTCATAAACCTGACATAAATCCCAAGCGTGTTCTTTTTGGAACCTGATGATCACAACATGAAAAATAATTGTTTCTAATGCTTCAGCTGGAGATCAATTTCTTGAATCAGTTATATGCTTTTTCAGACAGTTGCGTAACCACGAGTAGAATCTAGCCTTAAGGCTATGGATGCTTTACTCAGGAGGATGCTAATGGAACCACTGAAATGAGTTCCTCAGGATGCTGCGAGCTTCACAAAGCCTCTAACCATATTATCTGGCAGAGTTTTTATTGTGATAACAGACCATAATTCTTTGCTGTTTTGCAGCATATTGAGTGAATAATGCAAAAATTGGTGAAAATTTGAAGTATTTTTTAAGAAAAGTTGTTGTTATGATACTGGTGAAAGCAGAAGAATTAGCAAGTGAATGCTTATACACAACTGTATGTCCTGCAGCTATTTTTCTGTTAGAAATGAAAAGCAAAAAGGAAATCTGTACAGAAGTAATGATCTGGCAGCAGTTGTTTTTTTGTGTCTATATCTTCTATCTAAATTGTATTTTGTTATGAACATAATTACCAGACATTGATGCACAGGAGTAGCCATGTACTTTGCTTTGCCTTCTCAATACAAAGGAGAGGAAATACAGGAGAGGAATTTTTACCTGTGGAAACTTGATTTTAGTGATTTTAAAAATTGTTTTTATAATCACAGGGTACAGACTGCAGAGAAATATTCAAGGGTGCTCTGCTTCTTTTCATTGCAATTGTTTTGTCATTGCCCTTCTTACCCTTTTTTTTGCAGGAGGGACCCAGATATCAAAAGAAGGAAGACAGTATATGATCTTAAAGCCAGGCTTTTCAAAATTGGGTGCCATATTTAGGCACCTATATATAAATGGCCTGGTTTTCAAAAGAACTGAGCACTCATCAGTTCCCATTGATTTCAATAGGACTTTGAATTGATCACACCTCTGCAAATCAGGGCATTTCTATTTAGGAAGCTGCACGTGAATATAGCAGAACTACTTTAAGCATCTGTGTTTAAAAACAATAGCCAAAACCTCTACCACAATCTTTAGATAAAGACTGTAAACAAACTCACAGAAACCAAAGAGTTGAAACAGAAACACCTGAGTCATTGCACTATTGTCCAAATTGAGTGGATGAGAATTGTGCTGATGAGAACAAATTCTCTTCAAAGCTCTTCAAATTACAGCACTGATATTTGTTAATAAAGTAAATCTGAATAATTGCATATATTTTTCTTTCCTAACTAAAATAACCCAGTTCTTGCTTTCCATTTCGCTAGCTGCCTGCTGTGACAGTAAAAATTATGTTAGTTATGTAACAACATGTTCTTTGTAGCTGCAGAATAAGAGGATAGTGACAGGGATTGGGACAGCAAAGTCCCCATGATGTTTCAGCTTTATCTGTTTAATGACAGCGAGTTGCAAATGTATACTTTGCTGAGCTGGAAGAAATTTGCTCCTTTATTCAACAGAACTAGGTCCAAGGGGGAAAAAAAAAGTATAAATTGCATGAACGTGAGGCAAGAAATTCATTTTTAAACATCATAATTGTATGGAATTACAGACCACACACAAGTGAATTTTATGTACCATTTCAGAGACAGATAAATACCATAATTTACATCCTGCAAAGCAAAATACTGCCCTTAAAGTTTCCATTTCACTAAAGGTACACTTTACAGGCCTCAATAAATGCACAGGGGCACAGATCTCCAAAGCAGCACTGACTCTAGCCCATGCATTCACACAACCCCGAGCTGCATTGCGTAAATACAAAAGCTTACACAGCTTTGTGCGCAGCTGCACCCAACATAATACATCTCTATAGTGCTTATCTGTTAGGCTACACAAGAAAAGTCGCACAACCACAAAGGAACACAGAGAGAAGAGGGCTCGGGGGAGAAGCCGACATAACACCTGGTCCAACTGCTCCCAAGCTGCTGTCCCAGGGCTGCTGCAGGACAGAGTCAGCCCCCATCCAGGCTTGAACCCAGTGGAGACAAATCAACATTACCACATCTTTTGGGCTGAGGAGGTTGATTCCTAGAGGGTACAGGACACATGGTGAGGTGCAGGGGAAAAGCCAGCTCAGACAACTCTGTATCACTGTCCTCACTCATCAATTTCCAGCGTGACTCTGTGTCATTTGGTAGCTTTGCAATCCAGATAGATGAGGCAGGTAGGAAAATAGCTGCTAGGGATGAGGTCACAGCAAGAACTTGCACACAGAAGTGTGTGAATACAAACTCTCTCTGTACAGAAATTACCAACCACTCCTTTAGCTCCTGAACTGCATTGACAGGAGCATCAAAGCATGATACACGTCTTTATTCATCAGGGACTTGGACAAGTAATCTTCATCACTCCTCTCTTGTCCTCACATCATGGAGATGCTCATAACAAAACTCCTTTTTCTCCTGCCCATTAGACATGAATATTATAGTGCCTTCTCTTTTCACAATTATATATATATATATAATGCTTATATATATATATATATATAAGCAAATTTCTTATAACATTTTTTTTCCTCATCACAATTTTGCTGAAGCCTAATGCCTTTGCAACAAAAAAGCCATGTAAACTGAGAAAAAGGAGAGGGTTCAGCAATGAGGCTGTTTTAAGTTGGCAGCTTGCACGGGTACTGCTGCTCTTTTACAGAGGTGTTTTGGCATGGATGTCAGGTGACAGTAACAGAGAAGCAGCATCCAAAAGCTGTCTTATGACCCCATAACTCTGATTTGGAGGTCTCAATTAGGAGAGGTCTCTCAATTTGGAGGTCCCATTAAGGTCTCAAAAAGGAATTATACCTCAGAGACACGTTAAAGAGTGTTTGAAAGATGGATGCAACTTCATTGTGAATGATCATGGCAGACCTAGGGATCTGTGCTGGCAAACTGATTGACTCCCAGGTCCAGGTACATTGAATTCATGCCATAATAGGCAGTTTCAGAAAGGGCAAGGAAGCTTCTGCAACCTTAGTCCCTACTTCTCCTTGTAACGCTCTGATTTTCTGTTCTATCCAAGTCAAAGCCTGCCAGAGAATCTTCCCTTCTGCCACAGAATCAGAATAATTTAGGTTGGAAAAAACCTTCAAGATCATCAAGTCCAGCCATCAGCCTGACCTATTGAGTCCCACATGTAAACCATATCATAGAGTCATAGAATATCCTGAGTTGGAATGGACACACAAAGATCATCAAGTCCAACTCCTGGCACCACACAGGTCTACATATCCCTTACTGCCTGGTTCACACATCCCCCCAGAGATGTGGGATTCCAGGGAGTAAATACCTCCAGGAAATGGGACTCCAACACTTCCCTGGACAACCCATTCCAAAGCTTGACCACCCTCTCCATGAAGAAATCACAGAATCATAGAATCATTAAGGCTAGAAAGGCCTCCAAGATTATCTGGCCTAACCATGGTGCCATGTTTTGGATTTAGGAGGAAAATAATGCTGATAACACACGGATATTTTAGTTGTTGCAGAGAAGTGCTTACACAGAGCCAAAGACTTTTCAGCTTCTCATGCTGCCCTGTCAGTGAGGAGACTGGGGGTGCATGAGGAGCTGGCAGGAGACAGAACCAGGACAACTTTTTTGTTTGTGTGTTTGTTTTGCTTTTTTTTTTCCCCTTCCATTTTCTTTCCTATTAAATTGTTGTTATCTCAACATATGAGTTTTACTTTTTTTTACCAATTCTTTCCCCCATCCCACTCAGGGGGAATGAGCAAATGGCTATGTGGTGATTTGGTACTTAGTTGCCTGCTGAGTTAAACTACAACAGGCGCTCACTTCTTTAATTTATTCAAACTTTCTGAAGAGTTCTTAGGTGCAAGAGATGAAAAAGTGAAAAGGCAGAAATGTTTAAAGTTGATCTGCAAATAGAGAACTTGAAGTTTTCAATACTTGTGTCTAGCTGGAAGGTATAAAAAGTTACTTTAAAGAAGAAAAATACCAAATAGATGTACATATTGCTGAGCTAAGCAGAACTGACAGTCAAAAGCTAACATGAGACTGTCTTCAAAATAACTTAAGTTCAACTGAAAATAAAATAACTTAGAATCCATGGGTGTGTATATACCATGCACTATTTCAGTCTGAAGCTATACAAAAATTTTGCAGATTAGTTCCTAAGACCAATCTAAACCTTTTCTGGCACAACTTGAGATTATGTCCTTGTGTCCCATCACTTGTCATCTGAGGAAAGAGACTGGCATCCACCCCGCTGCAATCTGCTTTCAGGTAGCTGTAGAGAGCAATGAAGTCTCTCCTCCACCTCCTCCAAACTAAAAAGTCCCGGTTCCCTTGGAAGCTCCTCACAGGACTTGTTTTCTAGTCCCTTTACCAGCTTTGTTGCTCTTCTTTTCACAAGTTTGAACAACTCAGTGTCCTTCCTGTAGCGAAGGGCCCAAAACTGAACACAGCACTCAAGGTGCGGCCTCCCCAGAGCCAACTACAGGGTGTCAATCACTTCCCTAATGCTGCTGGCCACACTATTCCTGATACCAGCCAGGATGCCGTTAGCCTTCTTGGCCACCTGAGCACACTGCTGGCTCGTATTCAGCCTAGCTATTGACCAATACCCCCAGGTCCCTGTCCACCAGGCAGCCTTTCAGCCACTCCACCCCCCACGCCCAGCCTGTAGCATTTCATGGGATTTTTGTGCCCCAAGTGCAGGACCCAGCACTTAGCCATGTTGAATATTATGCGATTGGACACAGCCTATTCATATAGGGAAAGACGTTCCACTGAGACACAGAACATGCTGCACAAAAAGCTAATGTGTAAAGAAACGTAAATGGCAGGAGCGCTGGGGAAGCTGCAGTCTGTTACCACTTTGAGACTCTACTGAAATACAAACTGCTTAGACAGCTTGCTGACTTGTGCTGAAGCAGAACTAAGTGTCCATGAACATACAGAAATCTTTCCAGACGAGTACAAAACATATATATCATTGCATTGTGCCAGAAAAAGTGCATCTCAATAGCTCAGGACAAAGCAGTGCATCCATTCAGATTAACAGTGGTGGGAGTGGAGGTGGCAGTTATGTGGTTTTTTTTGTGTGTGTGTTGTTTTGTTTTCTCTTTTTTTTTTTTCCTTTTTTGTGCAGAAGATATAGCCCATGTTAATTCTGTTTATCATTTTCCCCTACTGCTAGTTACAAGTATTTCCTTGTTAGACCTAATTGACAGCACTTTCTCATATTCCTTGGAAAAGGGCTGCAGCATCTTGTTTCTATTCTGAGACTTCCTTGCACTTTCAATTCGCACAACTCGCTGTCTTTGTGACTGTTCTACTTATAAATAATTTCTGTTATTGTATATATGCACAAAGAAACTCATGACCACATTATTCTAAACTCCCAAGTCTAAGGAGAGAAAAATATAATAATTAAACGAGAGATCGATCCTGGAGTCCTGAAATTTTATTTATGTGGTTCATAAATAATGGTATAAACCAAAAATTACAGATGACACAGGTATCTACAAATGAGACTGAATTCAACAGATTACGATCTATCATAACAAATTGTGAACCTTACTTTAGGGTCAGGAAAAAAAAAATCAGAAAGAGACATTACAGATATTTCGCCTCTGAACACAATGCTTTTGATAGAAAATTGGAGAAATACATAATTGCGAAGGTACGCTATTAACCAAAGACTTCCAAATAGCTCAAGAAATCTTCCTGTCCCCTCTTGTCCTGGGCTGTACACAGTAAGTGGAGGATTTTTTACAGTACTTACATATTCCCACTGTTTCTTTCGAGAGAAGTGGTAGGCATTGCCATAAAGTGGACAGAGGAAATGACTGGGTAAAAAAAATAATATATATAAAAAGTCTATTTTGGTTTTGAGCTTAGATATTTTCCCTGATCTGCTTTACAGAGTGACCTGACAAACACCCACACTGGCACAACTGAAGGGGTGAATTCAGGTAAAAGAGGTCAAGACAGGCACTTCAAACTAGTTTTTCTAACAAAATATATTCTCAGAATGACTCCATCAGCTCCTCCTTTTGAGAACAAGACCTTCCATACTGCTGGGTGAAAACCTGTGCTCTTTGTCTCCAGGTCCATTATGTTCCTTACTGTTGTATTAAAATGAACTTTATAGCACCGATCAGCTTTCTTTCAAGATCAAGTTTTATGAACAGAAGTTTTATATCTTCATTCAAACTGCTGACAAATATATGAAGGAACACTGGGCAAAGAGATGATACTTCTAATAACCTGCTAATAAATATACGAAGGAGTACCGGGCAAAGAGCTGATATTTCTAATACCCTGATAATTTACTGAGTTGCATTGGTTTTCTTTTTCTTATTTTTCAATGTATATTGAATATGTTTAATACTATTTGCCCTGGTTTGTTTAGGCTTCTTATCAGTTCACAACTATCTTATTTGACATTTTTTATTCAACATCCTATCCTTTTTTTCCCTTCATTTACATACTTATTAGAAATATATATGTATCACTGATTTCATAACTTTTTTTGATTTGGATATATTCTGACCAGTTCAGGTCTGAATAAGTGTGGCTTTCTAGGCATTCAGAAAGATGTCCCTGAACAGATTTTTGTCTTTTCTAAAGATTTAGCCTATAGTGACAAACATGCATTTTGGAAAACTAGCCTCATGCAGGCCTAAATTTGAATCACATTGTTTGCATTTGAAAAACAAAGATAAATTATAACCACTGAAATCTGCACAGTAGCTGTCTTGAGACTACACACTTGACTTTTCAGAACCACATCAAATACTGAGTTAGATCTGCCTTTTCACATAGAACTTCATGCTCTGAGACAGTTGATCTGACTTCTGAGAAATTCCAAGGAAGTTTTCTTAGGTTATGTATTTATCAGAGAATCACTGAGGTTGGATGGCACCTCTGGAGATTGCCCAGCTCAACTCCATGCCCAAAGCAGGGTCACCTACAGCATGTTGCTCAAGGCTGTGTCCAGTCAGGTATTGAGTATTTCCAAAGATGAAGACTCCATTGACTCTCTGGGCAACCTGATATTTTGATTATAGATTAACATCACCAATTAATTACGGATTAATATATTCTGTTTACTCCAGATTAAACTACTGAACTAGGGATTATTAGTTTACTATGTTTTGGATCTCTGCAGCACCTATGTACATATGGAGCTTTCCTTTTTTATTGCCAACGAGTTAGAAAACATTTGTTTTCTGAAATTTCATTTGGCATTTTGATGAGAATAGTATAAAGCAGTTCTTCAGTAACAAGTACCCAGCTAGAAAATTGCTGCTATTTCAGGTGTTTGGACCCTAAGAGAATGTGGAATTTCAGTCCAGTGACCATCCAGTTTTTTAAAAATAACTCATCCCTACTTGCTCATTTCAACAGGTGATAATCCTTGGTACTTAAACTGGGATTGCAATTGACTGCAAAAATGAAGATCTAAACTTCAGTGTTGAACTTGCTTAGTCAGGGTGTTCAAACTTAATGCTGTGTAACCTCAATCATCCACAACAGATAACAATGAATTACGTTTTGTTCAACAAAACTTCAAAAAATCACTATTTTCAACTAGAATAGGCAAATATAGCCTCTGTACTTAAGAGAGTAACTAAGTCTCATAGCTCATAGCTTTTGTTAAAAGAATATGGATATTTATATGTACTGTAAGTAATGAGGAAACATTGTCTGATTACTAAAGGACAATTCCTCTTGCTCTGATGGCATAATTCTGTGTCATATGTCCATTATCGACAATTATATTTTCTTTTGGTACCATTCAGTTACTCAAAGATGATTAGAAAAGCTGACCACTACAGACTTAGGCTGTAA
The DNA here is from genome assembly GCF_040182565.1 of Anser cygnoides. Taxonomy (NCBI): domain Eukaryota; kingdom Metazoa; phylum Chordata; class Aves; order Anseriformes; family Anatidae; genus Anser; species Anser cygnoides. The sequence continues at coordinate 70,128,554 of NC_089912.1, forward strand.
CAAAAGTCTCTTCAGGCTTGCTCTGAAAAGCTTGCTAACAGCTGTTTGTAGTTTAGATTTCAAATGAAAAACCAAATCAATATTTAATATGGAGACTTGCTGAATTTGTGTTCTCTCCACACTTTTTCCTAAAATTGACACTACTCAAAGGATTGCATATAAAACTATAAAGCAGGTGACATTGCTAGAAGGGAGACTGCAAGGAAAAAAAAGTGATTACCAAACCAAATAAGAAGACATTCATTATGAGTTCTAATTCCCCTTTCTTTGACATTTCTTCCTCAATTTAATTAGTCGCTCCTGAGGCTCTTAGCGGTCTTTCTATGCAAAAGAAAACTTGCTTGCCAAGGAAAATATGTCCAAAACTCTTACAATTCTGCATCAGTGATACTGAATTCTATAAATAGCCTCAGTGAAATCAATCATATTCTCCGCCTGCAAAGTCAAATTATTAAACCTGACATCTCCATTATATCCAGCTGTGGTACAATTACTCTTTTCTATCTGAGATCTTCTACTTTACCTTGCAGACAACAGAAACAGTGTGGCAGTTAGTGGCTAGCATTTCCTATGGGAGACTTACATGAATACTAAGTTCAGCTCAGATTTAACAAATCTGACGAAGTCTACAAGAATATCCTAGGTTTCCCTAGCACAAAATTTCAGAACAATAGATTTTGTTTTATGAAGGGATAGAATTTCAATTAAAAGTTTAAATTTATTATATTAAAAATAACGCTAAGATGTCACATTAGCATTTAGTACTCTTCTGTAGAATAGAACAGCAGTGAAGTTTATCAAGCTTGTTAGCAGCCTGATTCCGATGACCTTCTCCCAGCAATCATTTGCATTCCCAGAAGTCACAAAGTCATCATGAGTCTAATGGTCCATGTCCTTTTAATCCTCATATCCTAATAGCATACCCTGGAAGCGTCTCATTTTTAATGTCTCAGTTTCTAGAGAAATTAGGAAAATCTTGAAAAATACTAATTTCAGAGGCTCAAAATATAAATGACACCATTTATTCCTAAGGGAAGTGTCATGAGGAAAATGCCATGCAGTCATACTGGCTTCAGTGAGATGCTCCCATGGGGTATAGAAGGATGTATAAACTCAGCCCCCAAGGTCAGATATCAAAGATAAAAAGAGTGAAATACAGAACAGTTATTATTGCTGTGAATTTTCTCAGTTTTAGAAAAATAACCAGATGTAAAGCTTTGTTTCTGCTTCTAAAATCTGGATGTTGCTTTGCTCACATTGCTGTATCCAGCTGTCTGTTTCAGGACCTGTTTACTTGCAATCATTTTTAAATGCACTTTTACTTCTGTTCACCAGTTTATAAATGTAGCTATGTTACTAAGCTTTTTTTGCCCTACATTCTCCTGTGCTATGCACTTTCAAATATGGTGTTACTTTCTTTATTTCTCACTTTCCCTCCATGAAGAATGTGTAATAGTGCTCATCCCTAGCAACAATGAACAAATAAGGTTCTTCTGCATTAAAGAAACAAAAGAAAAATACTCAGTTTTTCTTCATCACATCTGCAAAAGAACAGACTACAATTTCTCACACCAAACCAGAAATGGAAGAATCTGTATCCGTAAATGATCTTTCCACTTTTCTTACAGAAAGAAAAAATAAATAAATAAAAATAAAAATAAAAGCTAATTCTCTCTTACTCCATTCTTTCCAAAGTACACAAAATACTTGCAATTATAATTACAAAGCTCTCTTAATGTGTTCGTCTTCCATGGAAGCTAAGGCTTTTGGTATTACAGCAGTTTATCAAGAAGACATCCTATCACTTCAGGCATTTCTCCTAAAAGTCCATTATATCATGACCCAGTTATCTGTCCCTCTCTGGATCTGCTCTTAAATTGCTCACAGAACTTTCCTTTTTGCCTGATCCTCGTCCATACTAATCAGACTCATTTATCTCTCTGTGGGAGAAATATGGTAGCTCCAGTAAAAATAATGAACAAATTCCTACATCTCCCACCACAGCTATACACCTATAGACTGGTCAACCATTGCTATACAGAGAGGGTCTACAAATCACAATCCATGCTGGATTATTTGGGTTCAAGACAGATGTGAGAAGATGCTTACAGCAGCTCCCTTCTTCAGTCACAAGGCAGAAGGCATTTAGTGGCAGGGGTAAATCTGTATTCCCATCAAGTACTCTACCCTACAAGGACCATAATCATTCAGGAAAAGAACACAGGTTCAAGGGTTTTTTTCAGTGCTATTATGATACTCAGCCAGAAGCAGAAGGAGAAACCATCCATCTTGCTACATGCTTCTGTTAATTCTGATGTGCAATCTTTGCATTTCAAGATCAGAATTTAATGCTAATAGCTCTCCATAGCATTGTTCTTATTGATTTGCATTTTAACAGTCTACAACTGTCAGCAGAAAGAACAAAGCGGGCATATAGAAACCTATCTACTTTCTTGGCACTATCATTAGAATAGCTGAGCTGGTCCCAGGTATTTGTAAACAAAAATATTTCTCTCTGTGCACAACCTATATAAAGCATAGTCCATTAAATTTATCATTTCAGAGCCCTAGCTGATTTTAGGAGGAATTTCTTTTTTTCTGAGTATTTCCATATATTTACAAATACAAGTACATAAAGAATATATTCAGACAATCTGTTACCAACACGCACAGAAAAAAAAAAAAAAAAAAAAAAACACCACTGTGGTTTCAAATAAATAACCCTACATTAAAGGAACAGTGAGTTGATTTCCAAACTGACCTTGACTTACTGTCTTGTGAACAAAGTAGAGAAAAAAAGATGTTTACATAATTGTCCTGGCATTACACACAGAGAAGTAACTGTCCTGTTCTATAGCATAAAAAAAAAAAAAAACTTCAGACATCTCAAGTAGATTCTCCTGCAGTGAACAGATGCTTTGGGATGAAATTGAAGTTTAAAACTTTCATCTTCCTTTAATCTTCCACAGTTTTATTCTCTGTTTTGCTCACTTTCTCCAGGAGACTTAAGCTGACTCAGAATCCCAAGACTATAAAAGCTTTACTATAATGTATAGATAAACACACATCTTAGTGAGACATAAAACCACACTTTTGGCCCATGTGTCAGCAAAAATGGATTTTATTTCAGTTCTACCAACTGCCTCTCTCTGTTTTTCACCACTATACAGACATCAGGCTAAAATGATAATCTTCACTTCTTTTCAGCTTTTATCTGCTTTTCTTCTTCATGCTTTATCCCTTCCTATCTAAGTTGGCAACAGTATCTCAGATCAGCAGGCAGCAGCATGGTCAGGCCATGTATCCTTTAGGTCATGGTTAGTTATCACTAAGTTGTCTGAATTTTTATTTCTCAAGTAGCATTTTCAGCAATGTTTAAGATGCTCAGTGTATGGGAATATTTGTTGAGTCTTTGCCCTTCATTTCTTGTTTTTAATTTGCAAGCTGAAAAGTCTGAGGGTCCTGGATAGGCTTCCTCACTACTGTCAGTGGCAGATTTCTTGGACTGGCATGGCCATGTGCTACTGCTGAGATGATAAAAGTCATCAACAAGAACCACTGCAAGACTTGGAATTTCCTGAGCACTTTTTTCCTCCTCAGTGAACTACAATATTTTCATCTCCAAAACTGACAGAACCACTGATAAAGTTGTCTTTGATATGCAAGTTCAAGTTCTCAGAAAGTTGAGTTGCCCAGATCCCTCACATATGATATGAAGGCTGTTTCCCTTGCCTATCTTGTTTTCACTAACTGCTTTGTAATTTTTATGCCATTTTATACAATTTTGGCATAGATTTTTTTCATCCACACTTTTCAACTTCTGTCAGTGACAGTTTCATATGCTAACTTCTCTGTCCTGTATCAGTACTGGGTTTGCTTCAAAGTTATGTAAATTAGCTTATAGAGTGGCTGAGAGGCCTTTTTCTTAGTTTTTTATTTGTTACAGGAGTGACTACATAGACAGCTCCTTTTATTATGGTTTTGGAGATGAAAATATTTTTCACTGAGTGCTCAGGAAATTCCAGATCTTGCAGATTTGTGTTTGAAAAGCACAAAAAAGATTTAGTCTATTAGAATTTTTCTGTGTGTGTAAGGCAGAATGAAGATGGCATACAAAAAAAAAAAAAAAAAAGTCCTCAACCAAAGGTATCTATCTGGATATTTCACCAACACAGCTAAGCTACAGTATTTTCTGGTAGGTTTTTAATCAGTATTGAAATGTACTCCAACCACAACTGAAATCACAAATAATGCTCTGGTGGAACAATTCTTACCACCAAAACATTAAGTAATTCTGATTCTCACCAAACTACTCAAGTTACAAAAAATTTATACTAGTTGTTCTTAAATCCTACAAATCCTCTTTAAAGCTTATTAACTGCCTCCCAAATAAGTATTTTAAAAATGCCTTTCAGACAGTTAACTTCCTTTTAAATCATCAAAACAATATCCTATGCTGATATTACACATGTACCACATCTGTACAATGCTCAGAACAAACTCTAGGTATGACAACCATAAAGTTTGAGATATTTGAACACTAACTTAAAATGATTTAAATTGGACAGTTGGATCAAAAAAAAATCCATCCTAACTCCAGTTGTTCCAAAACATTGTATTTCTAGGGAATCTAAAATAAGGATATGAACCCATCTGACAGAGATTATTACATTTACTTTCTTCAGGGCATGAACAATTGCTAATTCCTGAACACTTTGTCTTTGAATAAGCAAACCATGAAAGAATAAGAATGACAGGAAATTCCATGACACAACTTACTCCAATGCATAGCAGGAGAAAAGTACTGTTTTAGCTTTCTGTCTTCTGATATGAATCCCAGTATGCCTCCTTCATTTTCCTAGCTTCTAGAGAACAAAGCTTATGACTGTAGATGATTCAAGCAGGAATAAAATGGGTAGATATAGGTGGGGGGGATGCTTCTCAGCTGAAAAATATTTTAGCATCCTTTGGATGCTGATTTCTTATTTTTGAGCTTCCAAGAAATGTAGACTATAATTTTTCCTTACTCTTGCTTAAGCAAATTTACCATTTTTAAATCTGTAAATTTACAATGTCAAATGGTGCTTTTTTCACTTCTCAATCTTGAACTATATTCTGACCTCACCGAAACCATTAGCAAAGTCACTAGCAACATCTGTGGAGCTGTGATGTTATTCTTCATGTAAGTGCTAAATTAGTAAGTTTGTTGGCATATTAAGCTCCATTAAATCTACTAAGAAACATATGTTTCATTTGTGAAAGAGTTTAGGACAATATCACATCTTCAGTGCTAAACTGCTGCTCTTATTCTTTCTATTATGTATAAAAAAGGTTGAATCTAAAAGACAAATGCATAATCAAGCTGTACATGTCTCAGTCTGACAGGATCAGGGCTTTAAATCTGGAAATTCCAACAACGCAATATATTTCTCTGACAAAATTTCTTTTTATTAACTTTGACATATATCAAAAAATAAATCCAAGTAAAATACTTGGCATTAAGTGGGAGGAGTGTGAATGCTATTTTGTAAATAGTCATTAATGGAATCGCTAGACTACAGTGTTTGATATCAAATTAGCATTTTATCCAAACACTGACTATTCAAAGATGCTTCAATAAATATTACTCAAAACGAAACCCTGTATCAAGTGAGAAGTGTATTTCAGTTAATGCTGTGTTAAAAAACTTTATACAATACAGTTGCATGCTTAGCAACTGGTTTATGTTGACATTGAGTAAAGTCACATAACAACTAATTAACAGAAGATCATTTTATAGCAATGGAAGCCTCAGGAGGAATTGAATTCTGGCCCAGGAGAAAAGAGGCTGCTTCATGGTTTCATCAAAGTCAATGGCAGAATACCCACTGGCTCCAGCAGGACCAACCTTTCACTGCAGCAATACAAATTTAAAACTGAGGTGACAATTGTAACAAGGGCACTCAAGCAAGCAGGAAAATGCCAGCTTTTTTTTTTCAGTTTAGACTGTAACCATCTCACATTAGAACATAAAAAAGAGTAAAGAATTCATCGAGTCATTTGTGGTGCTTGAACTTTATGTAGTTAATTATGCTCTGTCAACACACAGTAAGAAATATTTGAGAATTAATTTACCCCAGTATGAAGCCTTTAAAAGTAGAGATTTTTAAAGAGAATGAGTTTCAAATAAACATTTATTACTAGAATATGCTATTTTTTCTCCATATGAATGAATATGCATATATCCATAAGCACTAGTCAAAAAGATCCCAAATCCAAAAAAAAAAGAGGCAATTTACACATAGATTAAAAACATTTTAAATGAACAGAAAACAAAGCAATTTCTAATCAAATTACAGTGATATGATTTCTGTGCTTTATGAATTGATAGTCTGCAATACTGAGTGACAATCTAAAAACAAATCAAAATTGTTTGATCTTTTCCAGTTCTCATAAAATGCAGCATGATATGCTGCAAAAAGACTAAAGAAAATTAATGTGCATTTTACTATGGGTACAAAGACCATTTCAAAGTAAGACACACGAGACATTACTGGGTGCAAGGAACATATGAGAAGAAATAAAGGATGATCTGGTATTGATGATCTGGTATTGAATAAACATGGAACAGGTGGCAGGTCCACTTAAAGTTGCAATTAGGCTGTCTTGGAGGAAAAAAAAAAAAAAAAAAAAAAAAACACCTACAGTGGAGGGAGTTATATGGATTTGTGGAGAACAGAGGAATTTTTAAAAAGCCTTTATAACTATTTTTTTTCTCCTTTTTTAAATAAACTGTTAACTTCCTTTTTAATACCTTTATACCCATACCTTTTAAATATAGCCCATTACAATTACTGTAAACTTTCCCCTCCCTTCTTCCCCCGGTCCCCGATATTGATCACAGAGCAGTCTAGCCTGTCTGTTGGAGTCATTACTGAAAATACAAGGGAAGCAAATGGCATATCAAAAGGGAGCTAGATGTTAAATAGCTGAGTTCCCATTGCAGCTAGAATTACCCTATCAAGTAAGATACAATCCACAGCAAAAAAACTTTACTTCCTTTACAGATGACGCTGGCACAAAAAAAAAGTTGCTTATACAGTATCATGTAATTGATCACCATTACACTATCTGTCCTAGTTGTGAAGTCTCATTTTCCAAACTTAGCTGAGTGTCAGCCTAAATGCAAGCTGGGGATATGTTGCCTATTTTTCCATCACAATTGTCATAGAAAACAAAATTTCATCAAAGCTGAAATTAGTATACTTTCCAATTCAGGCTATGTTATATGTTCTTATATCTCAGGTGATTTTTCTAGAATTTCTAAAGTACCATCACTGCTCCAATACAATTTCCATTGTCTTTCTTAAATGATCTTTGATTTATGCTACTTAGAATGTTCGCTAAAATATCCTCACTGTTAACATCTTCCAGATTTGCACCTTTGGCATTGAAAGAGTCTTGAAATTATAAAGGCACCACAAAAATCCTTCATGTCATACTAAAAAATAAATAAATAAATAAATAAATAAATATTTACTTTTGCTTTGAGAATATTGAAGAACTGCAGAATTTATTCTAAAAGCTGAAACATGCTCTCCTTATTCTACCAGTAGAACTATGTTTTAATATAACTGGGCATAATAATTTTACAATAGATACATACAATTTTAATCCTTGCAATATTGAACAAGCTTTCTCTTATAACTAACAGACCAGTGGGCACTTTCTACAAAGTTCTGTTTCTGCTCAGGTCTCACCAAGTGATCACTTCTGTCTGTTCCTGCTTTCTCTTAAATGCAGTGATCAAAATTATAGTGGTCATTTTCAAATGTACTCTTTTGTGGAAGGCAGTATATATCAACAAATACATCACTTTACCATAACAAGTCTAGAGGAGTTTCAATCTATTGTGATCGTATCTCAATTCCACTATAATTAGATGAGCAGAATAGATTAAACAGTACTATTTTATTCTAGAATACTTTCTTATTTTGAAATTGCTTTGCATAGGAAGACAGAAGAGGGAAAAATTATCCTTACTTGTTGAGACATTTTTTTCTGAACACAAAATATATTTGCTGCTTTCCATTCATCATTTTGTAATCGAGATAGAAAATCTGATTCAAAATGAAATAAAACTCTCAGTCAGGCATCAAATAGGTGCAACCCTCTCAGTATAAACTCTTCTGTGTCAACCACATGCATACACACACTTTGTCAAATTACCTAAGAAAATTTATTGTATAAAAAGGAGCTCTTATATTACCACCATTAATACAAAAATATGTAAAAAAAAAAAAAAAAAAACACTGAAAAAGTGGTAACGATGGGGTCAAACCTATCAGACCCTATCAGTATGAAAAGCTTTCAAAAGTCAGAGGAAGGCTGGTGCTTTTTTCAATGGACTTCCATCAAACAATAAACAGCCCACAAAGCGAAGGGGCAAAAGATTCCCAATATTCAAGGACATTTTGTAGTTTCAGAACTTGTCAATTTTTAGATGGCATAGCTTAAAAAATAATAAAAATAAATTAATTAATTAAGAAAAAAATGAAGCCATAATTGGAGATGTTTCTATTTAATATAAGGCCCTCCTAGTGGGAGAAGTAGCACTGATACAACTGAGAACCAGGCATTCAAGCAGAGGGCACTGGCACATGACCGAATGCATTTAAAGGCATGGCTGTGATGGCTGACCAAAGAAACTGAAGGTGTCTGCTCTTTTCTATGACAGGTGTGCAGGACACCAGCATCAGTCAAATGGCTGGAGAGAAGGCTTTCCAGGCTGCTGGGAGAAGCTGTTTCTGTGCTGAGAAAAGGGCAGGGGTTTGCAGGAAGCAGAAGCCTGAAAAGTAGAAAAATGTCTATCTTGCAACTAACAAACTTGATTAATACCAATAGCAAATTACTATCTTCAGCAGCCCCTGTGGATACCTGTGTCAAGGAAACTCTAGGAGTGATGTGTGAAAGATAATAGCAGGAGCACAATTACAGACAGCTGCCTGACAAGAATGCAACTAACAAATTAGTTCTTGTTTTGTAATAAATACTATTTAAGTCAGCTCTACTTTCACGTATTTCAGCAGCTATATCGGATCAGCAAAGATCAGCTACTCTTTCAATCCCATCTTATTTATTTATGATATATTTTCAAAAGAGGAGACTGTTTAAAGCTTTTTATAAGATGAGCTTAAATACTGTATATTGGAAAGAAGTAATTACCAGTGGGCTTAAGTTATGTGGTGGCAATATGCAGACAGAAGCTGGTGAAAAGTCTTATCCTGACCAGAGATATCTCTACAAAGACATTCAACCTGCTAATTAGCACAAATGTTAGATCCCATGTAAACACCAAAGCAGAGATCCTAAGGCACCCTAACAGTTACTCTGTTTAATAATTATTTCTTAATAGTTTTGCCTTACCCTAATTCAGAATCATTTTGCTTATCACTTTTATCCTTCATTTCAAATAGTCATGTACTGCATATTGATGTTTTTAATTACTCAGATACCTTAAACATACACCTTTTTACACTGCCTGCTAACCAAGGATCTGAGCAATCAAAGGATGAATTTTGTAGAAATTCTGAGGATTTCAATAGCACAGTATGTTGCTGTTAGTCCTGGCTGGAATATAATGTATAAACAGCAAGATAATGTGAAATTTTAGTGTCTTGCAGTTCTTTATCAGCTCCAACTAAAAAAATTATAGTCCTGAAAGGATGAAGAAAAAATTTCATGGCATTTTGACATATGCTTACTCCTGACTTAAGTATTCACAAGTTATTAACTAAATATAAACTTAATTAACCAGGACTGGCTTATTTAAAGGTGAATAGGATTAATTGATTCTTGAGAAAAACAACCTCACCCCAGTCAACCACAACTACGCATATGAATGGCTCTTGCATACTTTGGTACTGAAGACCTAATAATCTAGATAGAGTCTCAGAGAATTTAGTAATTTTTCATAAACTTACAGTGTCCCCATGCTATTCTTTAGAGAGTGACAGCCATAGAAATCATGATTTCAGATTTGAATTCCAAAAGCTAATCAGTTAAAGAAGAATACATCAATCTGAACATTAGGCAGAACTGATACCTATCTGTATGTCATGACAGAATCATTCATAAGCCAGGAGAATACCATTTTGAGAAGTGATAGTCACCAACATAAAGATTCTTCGACCATCAGTTATGTCTTCTTGATCCCAGGTAAGATGTCCTAGCCCTAGGGTATTGCTGAAAAGTTCTGGCACCACAGTCTCTGCTGGCTACGATTTAAGAGAAAATAGTGAGCTCTATTCTCATTTTGAAGGAAGCAACTTAGATCCTGAACTTCAGGAGAATATCAACCCCCCCATCTAGCATAGATTTATGCGAACACATATATTAACAAGACACAGAGAAGGATATGAAGGAGAAGTTCAATATACCCTTCTTTATCCAATCAGAGTTTAGCCAAAGAATGAGGAAGTAGGGTTTTCATCATTTTCATTGTAGCCATTAGGAAGTTTCAAGCCATCGTGATTCAGTGTTAAAATAGAATGTTAAAGAAAAAAATATTTCCTTCAACTTTTTACATTCACAATACAAGCACCTATTTTTTGGATACTCAGATTTTGGACATGAATTATCTGCTATTTGTTACCAGATAAAAGTATAGATTTCTTTCTCATTTCCATCTATCTTTGCTCAGAATACGCCACACAGTATGCTAACTTGACACATTTCCTATATCTCCTCTACGGTGTCAGATAGTGAGGCTGGATCATTCCATACAGCTATTATTCTAATTTCTCAAACTCTTTTATTCTATATCTGATCTAGACAGAAAAATCTAAAGTACAAAGGAAGCAGCAAGAGCTCTACTGTCAGACAAACCAAGAATTGTCTGCTCTCATTAACCTTCAGTAAACAGTACAGTTTGCTTCTGGGTTCATTGAAATCAGCAGTTCAGCTTCTGTTAACTTCAATGTGCATTGCAGCTACAAGACATTTTACATGCAATTTTACTTCAAATGCAAATTTAGAGGTCATAAGATCATAAGAAAATAACTAGAATGTTTATTAGAATGTAGAATATTTTCTACAAGGTAAAATAATTTGTGTGTGCTGCTTTATCTTTGAGGAATAATTTATCTTGGTTATTTCATTTTGAGAGTTCAGCTAAAGATCACAGTTCATCAGCAGTAGGTCTGAATGCAAACCCTTGATTAATTACATTAACAAAAGAAAAAAACTTTCAACACTTATGACAAAGTAGTATGAATATGCACAGGATAAGCAGTTGAGATCTAAATATCGATTCCCATGTGTTGCAAAGATATATAGGTAGTACTAAGACCTAATCTTTAGCATATTAATAGCAATATGATAATGAATATGATAATGCATCTCAGGGCTGCAGGCATTAGTTCATACATACTGTAGCTCTCCTTCCCTTGAGCAATATTTTACACATAAGAAAGTTGAAGGAAATAGAGTCTGTGATACGTAAGGGAAAAAAAAAAAAAAAAAAAAAAAGCAGTTACAATAGTTATGAAGGGCGAAAAGTTCCCCTTATTCAATGACCCTTCATTAAACTGAATGGCAAGAAAAATTAGAAAGACATACGGATCTGTGACTGTTGTGTATAACATGGGAACCCTTCCAAGAACATCTCTGAAATTCAAAGTGCCATTTTGAGCTAAAACTCCTCAGCTATATCACCTGTCTCTTCTTGAACGACGTCTTGTCTCCAATACCCCTGAAACACGGTGTGAAATAGAGGGGAGACAAGTGTCTTGAATTAGAAATCTCTGAAGCAACTATTCACAGGGTGCAAAGAAAATGTTCATGGACTGTGTTTCCACTTCTTCCACTACTTTCCTAGAACACCAGATGAGGAAAAAGGAATTTCACTGTTCTGAAAAATCCAACTAAGGGCAGGCATTTATTTGATATTTCCCATCGCTTCAGTCTTCAAGCAAACATGCAATTGCTGTACCTACATGAGGCTGGTCATTCATGTAAGCAGCAGGGATTTTAGGAGATGTGCTACCTCACCTTGATGTTGACATCAACTAAAAAGGTCGAAAAACCACAGGTCGAAACTCTCAGGTCGAAAAAACAGGAGCATATGCAAAATTCTGCTCACTCCTTTGGATTCCATGACTTGCAGCAATATTGAGATCAAAGAGAAGCCTTAAAATCTTTCTCCAAGCTTATCTCATGAGAGATAATACATTTGCTTTTCTAGTAGCATCAAACCTGAAAGAATACCTTTCCGATAATTTTTACTTCATAAACACTGAGACTATAATAATTCTCAATTCTGCAGCACTGTTCTTTATGTGCTTTTATGAAATGAAGGGAGCTTTTTGGACTCAGTGAAAGCCTCATATTAGGAAAGAAATTACTGAACTGATTTTAGTGATTATAGCATTAGCATCTGTTACAGAAAAAGTGTTATGAAAAGCTGGTTCTCTAATTGAAGTCTCATCTCAAAACTGCAGTGCTTTGATGTTTAGGTACTTCCTTCAACTGTCAACTGGAAGTGTTATTGCAGGTTTCTAAATATATTTCATTTAAAATGGTCAAAGTAGCACCACAAGGCTTCAAGAACATTTTATACTATAAATAAAATAATAATTATAATAATAATTTTAGAAAAGCATGCAATCTATAAACTAGGCAAACTCTAAAATGCTGAAGTGCAATAAAAAATATAGATAGATAGATGAAAATTAATGGAGACAGCAGAAATAATGTTTCTAAGGCAATTAATGCTTATTTTCCCCAAAAATATTATTGGGTAAAGAATAACAGTGGAATAACACTTGAAAACATTTTTTTTTTAATCATATTATCTTGATTGTAGAGCTTGCAGATCATTTTCAGTTTTTACAATCTCTGTTTTTCTACATCTGGACAAGTGCTTCATAGTTGCTATACTAATTAAGACTAAACTCTATCCTGATTAGCATTGAGTTGATGTGGTCGAAAATTGTCTTAAAGAGAGGATTCTGTATAGAATTCAATAACATAACTTTAGCAGGTCTGCATTTTGCTGTATAAAACCTACATTCAGAGTGAATCTTTACTTCCTTAAATCCCTGTGTCCACAAAGTTAAGAAATGCTGAGACACAGGCTGATCAACTGAGGTATTGTTAGAATATGCGTACCTTTCTCTAAACACATCTCACTTCAGAAAGCACATGGAATGGGTGGATGCCTAGATACACACAGTGAATACAAGGTAATTCAGAATTGCTATGATTTGTATAAGCTAATTCAGCAGAGAAAACAGGATGGAGAATGAGAGGGCAAACTGCCAAAGGTGACAATTGCTTATCTATTTGAGCAGCCAAAATGAACAACGAAGATGCAATACTGAATCAATTTAGAAAAGCATAAGTTTAAAAATACAGAAAAAAAAAAAAAAAAGAAAAAAGTTAGAGAGCAAAAAGAAAAATTGACATAGACTGGTTTCTCTTTTTTCTTCAGCCAGCCTTTATAGAGAATTTGTCCCATTAAATATCAAGATTCGTGGCAGCTGAAACTCAAGAAATATATTGCTCAAGGACTGTAAAAAGTGAATGGGTAATATAATGCTGTCTAATCAGTTCTAGTTTTAGTCAAAAGTAGTGCTGCAATATCACCAGGGTAACAAAGCCTAACTCATGAAAAGCAGGATTAAAGACTGTTCAGAATACTATTGCTAAATTGCTGTTGTAGGAATATTTTACAGGTATCACTATGCAATGGTTATCTTTTTCCACTGCTTAGAATGATATATAATGAAGGTATCCAAACACTGGAAATGTGCAAAGGTGGCATATCATGTAAAGTGTACACTCTTCTTTGCTACACATGTTCTGGTCTCAAGTAACCAGTTATTTATAGTCGTCTATTCTTTATTGCAATATGAATCCAACACATAAATTTTTTATGATGCTTAGGAAAAAGAATATTCTTTTTAATAAACACTACTGTTTATTGATAAATTTCATCATATCATCATAAGTTTCAAGCTTGCTTTCTGTCTTCTGATATTAACACCTTGAAATAAAAGCTTGAAATCTGGAGGAAGAAAATGCACTAAAGTTGCATAGACTTTTTCTTTGTTAATGGGCATGTGCTGACTTGACGTATTTTGGTTGTATTTGGTATATGCTATTGAAATGACATTGACATTGTCACATCTGTCATTTTGCTCAAGGGACATGACTTCACAATGTAACAGAACTTAACTTTACAAATTCTCTTATATTACTAAGTCCAACACTTCTACAATGAAAAAAAAAAAAAAAAAAAAGGAAGAAAAAGAAGAGAAAACAGAAATCATTCACTTCACTGGATATGAATGAGTTCAGATCTGGTACAAACCTCTCAAAAATAGGAAGTCTCAAGAAAAGTTACAATAAACTGTATTGAATGACCATTCTTGAATAGAAGATATTGCAGAGAATAGCAAAGATCTGGTCTGGCCAGAAAACATTGCCAGAAGTATCAGATTTCCTCAAAAACATTGAGATTTTAAAAAATATATATATTTAAATTTTGGATTCTAAGAAAAAATATTCCATAAAAAAAAAAAATGTGAAAAGAACATTCAACAAGACAGAATAGGTGAGGCTGGAATATTAACAGCCCAGTATCAGATTGCACAATTAGGAGTGATTTTAAGTGGTGTAATTTGGTTTTAAAATGAAGCTTACAAACCCAAACAATAAAATTTACTTTACAGTTCTGTTTAAGTATGTGTTGCTTTTAATTTATTTGTTGTCTGATGTTTCTGCATGCTAAGGAAGTGTTCTAATATGCAAGGACTATCCTTCTCGCATCTGTTGTGTGATGACAGAAGAACTGAGTCTATGAAGGTCATGAATATCCATGCAGATGGATACTGACCAGGTGAGTTAGCCATGTCAAGCTGTATCCATCTCAATACTGAATTCAGAAAGTTATCCAAACAATTTATTTTTTAAAGTACAATCCACTGCAATAGATACCAGCAGAAGGAATGACATGGAAAAAATATTTCTCAATAAACGTTTATGAACATGATAAAACTTTTTAATGATTTCAACTTAACTCAGGAAGAATTGATCAGCAGAAAACTGTACAGGAAACATTTGATATATACTACACTCAGAAAAAAAAATGTGATCAATATATTTTTAAAAACAAGAAAAGCAAAAGAGTGGAAACATAGAAGAGTTTATGATTGTTTAAAAGCCGAAGGAGTCTAGCATATTTTTGAAGGAGTAGGAGGAGAGAAGGCTTATGATGTGTGGGCAGTGTTCTGACACAACAGACATTTTAAAGAATCCAAAACAATAAGAAAGAAAGGGCTCTGGAATCCAAAATTGAAATCTACCCAAAACCACACAACTGCATACACAATTGTGGAAACCAACACAGAATAAAAGATGATGCTTATGTTAAAAGAAAAAAAAAATGCGAGAAGGGGAACAAACAATAATGCTTTGCTGAGTTTGTAAGCAGGAACAAGAAGTCCAAATTACATCATCTGCCATAATGTCTGTTGCATTAGTGAAGACAAATTGCTATCAGCCTGACAGAAAAAAAAAAAAAAACAAACCCACACCTTTTTTTTTTAAATTGGACAGCAATGTATAAGCAAGTATTTTGCCAGGAGAAATTTAACTGATATTAAGAGAGTAAATAGCTGAAATTCTGGGAATTGATTAAAAGGCATGCGAGTGAAAAACAATCTAGAAAAACAATATTCATAAAATCACGTCAGTTGGAAAGTTAAAGGCCATCTGGTCCAACTCCTTGATCACACCCTTCCAGCCGGTTGCTTAGGCCCACATCCAGTCAAGGTCTGAATATCTCCAGAGACGGACACACCACAAGTTCCCTGGGTCCCTGTTCCAGCATTTGATCAGGCTTGTGGTTTAAAAACAAAACAGCAACAACAAAACAACAACAACAAAACAACAACAACAACAAAACACCACCAACAACAAAAAAACACCAGAACAACATGAATATATAATAATATAACCCAACTTTGTTATTACAATTTTCATCCACTAACCTTCATTTTATACTTGTGCACCTAAAGCTCCATCTTCCTACTTGCATTAGGCAGTTGTAGACAGCAATAATGGCCCCCAAAGCTTAAATAAAACCCCTTCGCTTTTTCTTGTACAACTTGTGCTCCATCCCTTCAAATACATCGATAGCAATCCTCTGGACTTACTCTAGTACATAAATGTCTGCCTGGTACTAGGGAGCCCAAAACTGGAGACAGTACTCCAGATGTGCTCTCACAGGTGCTGAACAGAGGGGAAGGATTATTTCCCTCTATCTCCTGCTGTGTTCGGGTTCCTGCAGCAGTGGATGCTGCTAATCTTCACTGCTGCCGTCCCAGGGAGGCTTCTGTGCACCTTGCTGTCCCCCAAGGCCCACGAGGACTTTTCTGTAGAGCAGCAGCATCCAGCCTGGACTGTTCATGGCAGCAGCACAGCAAGATATCCTAGCAGCAACATGGGTCTTTTAAATGGTAAAGTTAAATAGCTGAGGGGAAAGTTTAAGTACATCTTGCATTGCACAAAGACTCTGTCAGAAGAGAAGAACCACACTTCAGAATTAACAGGTTCAGCAGTTGAAAGATCAAAACTGCATCAACATTGGTAACTAAAAATATTAGAGGTGAAACCATAGTTTATGGATAGACCAAATAAAAAGGCACCTTCTTGGAGAGAAGTAAAGCAAAGATCAATAAATGGGGAGAGCAAATATTTACTCTTCTGAGCTGATGAAGCAAGTGCCAAGAGTTAAACAGAGCAAACATTTATGCTCATTTAACCCCTTTTACAGAGAACACTCTTGAAGCCATGACCACCAGCTGAGATCCTCAGCACTAGGTTGGGAGAAGAACCTGATAAGGAAGAAACTCAGCAGAATGGCTGAGGGTTTCTTGTTTTCAGATTTGTTTACTGCAATGAACACATCTAGGGAGTACATCCTTTATTCCTGGCATCCTTTACTTTTGCATTAGCAAAACATTTATGTGTTAACTATTCAGAATGTACCAGCTGTTATGAGACCCAGTAGGCAAATGACTCTTTAGAGCTTGCTGTGCGTCTCCAAGATCATGTTCAGAGGCAAGCTGCCAGGTAGCCAGAGAGAAATGGCTTTGCATACATTTAGAACAACACCTTGATTTGGAACAGATACAAAATTTGTCTTAATGCTAACTTTGAACTGGAAGTAGAAAAGCATCGCTCTGTGCCCTATTAAAGAAAAGTTCCAGCCTATCCTACTAAGACAAAACATTCTAGAAATATTTCTTTAGCAAAGGATGGCAAATTTACTTCTAAACATGCCTAAAGGGATATTTACTTTTTGCATTTATTTTCCCCGTGGTAACAGAGACAGAACAGAGTGTGCTACATGTTAGGTGAAAAGCCTTCGATATTTTCCTGTCAAGCCTGAATCTCAAATCAATTCATTATCAAAAAGAATCAGCTGTAATCACTGTCTAACAATGGCATCTTTAACACATTGTTAAGAAACACAGAAGCTCATACTTGGTACCTTCCTCATGCTTATTACTGTATTTATAACTCATGTAGCCAAAAACTAATTCATTACGATTAAATTTTTGAATTTGCTTTGCATCTGCTGTCATTTGCTATCATTTGATAGATTCAGAGCAGGGATGATTAAAATCTGCCTTTGTCTATTCTAATATATTTACGTATGTGAAATAAATATGAACAAAGTCTTTAGACATATGATTTGGACAGGAAGACTTACTTTTTTATTTATGGACTCCTTTTGAATCTTTATTTTCCACCTAAGAACAGGGTAAGTAAGGAGAGTGTTTGTGTATATACTGGATAACTCAGGTTCATGATGAACCTGAAACTGAAGTTATCAGGTGTTTCCAAGACTAAAATGCCCAGGGTATTGCCAATATTAGCAATCTTAGCAATTAATATTTAGCGGTAATGATGCACTTTTAAGAGCATCTAACTGCCATGCTATGCTAATAGCTTAAAAAAAAAAAGACATTTTGACTTATCAATAGTGCACAGACTTACATCTCGTCTCTAAAAAATCTAGAGCACTGCCTTAAGCCTAAAATAAGGCCATGGCATTATAAATTATCTTAAAAAAATCACCAAGGAACCCTCCCAAACTGAATTAATAAAACAAGTAAAGCATTGTTTATTTTATTTTGAAATATATATGTATATACATATATATATAGTTTTCATGGGCACAGTTTTAACAGAAATGTGGCATTCACACCCAGGTAAGCAGCAGTTTGGTCACATTAGCATGTTTCAATTTCAGTTTTCATCAGGTGTTCACTTAGCCTCGACAGAGATCTATATTAATGAGACACCGAAGCTGCAAAATTTCTGTAGCCACCAAGCAACTTTCTAAGGAACTGTTGAGTGCGTTGGGAGAGAAGATTTTAAACCTTCTTTGATTCTGGTAAAATATTTCGAGTGGAGCACGCTCTAAAAGTCAGAGGAAAAAGCAGGAATCACTGAGAGATTATGCTGCTGTCTAGTTATTGAAGTAGTTGTTACTGTGTCACATTCCAATTAAAATACACTCACATGCAGCACAGTATTTATTCTTTTGATAGGCATCCAGAACAATGTTGCTTCAAATCGATCAGTGTGGGAAGAGGTGCCACTGGAACAAATACAAAGGCAGCAAGAGGGTTTTTACACAATTTAAGTCTTAGGAAAGGGAGAAACAAATAAGGGAGTTGTTGTTAAGAGGCAGAGAAAAGTGAAACAATACAAGGAATTTTAAAAACTTTGCCATCATATGTCAAAAAACTACACAAGGTAAGACTTCAGCTGGTTCATCACAAATGTCGCAAAAATGTTGACCAGGAATACATTTGAAAATGTCAACACCGTCATGTCAAGCTTCTGTTGAGCTGGAAAAGCTGTAAAGAGTTGTATTATTATACTAAATCAAAAAGCAGAAATGTCAGACAAGAAACATCACATACTAAAGAATTGCACAATGTTCTCCTTTTGCTAAGAGGTCTGAAACTGAATTCTGATGCTCAGTTGTTTGCAATTGTTGCTTAGTAAGGGAGCTAATAAAAGGCATAGGAGGCAAAAAGTGTGCCAAATTCAGTCCTGGGGTAAAAAGACTGACTCAGCTCCCTTGATTTCATTTGAGTTCAATTCACTTGCCTCCAAATGAAATCAGTCCAATATTCTTAAAAGAAATGATAATGAGATCATTAGCCTTTATCTAGCAGATGTAGATAATTCAACAGTGACTCTTTTTCAGAACAGTATGTTTAAGTTTCAGAAGCTAGCTCTTTCCAGGAAGGTTAATTACTATAATGTGTTTATCTAGTTCTCTAGCAGTAATACCCTATGTCACATGGCAATATCACTTTAAAAATAGGGCAGATTAAGCAAATCTCTTTACTTGTACTGTAAAAAATATTAGTTGTGTTTTAAAATGCACTTTCCAAAGTATGCCATTCATATCTCGTCTTGTCAAACATTAAGGCATGTGTAACTACAGTATTGTGTTTCTTCTTCATAGATCCTAAGGCAATGTTAGAAGACAAACAACTTAATTCTAATTGCTATTGGCTAAATTTAAATGTGCACTAAACTTATAAGATCAAAATTAAGCAACACTGAAGAACTGCTTATGCAAAAAATATGTACTTGCTAAACTCTACTGCAGCTTAATTCTATAGCTTTTATGTTTCAAATCTTTAAACAGGAAAAAAAAATACAGTATGAAAAACAAGATGGTAATTTATGCCAGGCTTTTAACATTCAGCTCTGTTTTGCAAAGTGCTATACAGTCTTGTCTTGACAAAACACAACTTTTTTTTTTTTTTTTTTCAAAATCAAGCCCAAACTTAACATGTAAGTAACCTAAAACTTAACATGCATGCCTAGCCTTTGCTTCAATGCCTTCAAGCTGGATAGAACTAATTCACATGCTTGAAGTTAAGCCCTGGGTTGGGAAGGGGCTAAAGACAGTATCAGAGCTTTCTGTGAGAACTTCTATTTCAGGGTAAAGATACACTCAAGGAAAAAAATAAAATCTTAACTTCATATATCCAAAATGATGAGCAGAACTATGATATCTCTGGAGCAAGATCTTGGGTGATGATAGTCCTATGAAAAGAACAGCTTGAAGATCAGTTCTGGTCAAAAAAGCAAATCATACATTGGAAGTTATTGAGAAGGAAATGGAAACCAAAATAAATTTTATTGTGCTGTGGTGTAACCTGTGGATTTCTTGCAGGTTACATGAATCTTTTTGCCTAAACTGGAGATGGAGTACTCAGCACTTAGCAGGAATCACTTCCTAACATCTGCTGTCCACTGCTATTCATTATCAGAAGAGTTAGACTTGCTAAATAAAATACTGGATTGCTATTAGCAGCACAGAAAAAAAAAAAATCAACTATCAACTACACTCAATCCAAAATTGTTTTGAAACAATATCTTTACCTTAAAAACTCAGTAATTAAATAACTAAATTAAAGCAAATGTAGTTATGAAAAGTGAATAGAAGTAAGGCTTAAAAAAAATATCAATACATGAACGGTATTGGGTTTGACAAGGGACAAACAGCGAAATCTCCACTATTTTCCTATGATAATTTGAACACATCAGTCTGAAGGTTTCCACGAAGTTGACATTTACATGTAATCAGATAAATTTTATCCCACGTGTCCATACAACTCTGTTCTTGGCATGAGACTCCAAGCACTAAGAGGAATAGAAAATAAATAGTAACGACTATTAACCCTAGAGGTTACAGTGATATCTCAGTGAGCAAGCTATTGGAATGCAGATCAAGTTATTAATAGCAGTTACTAATTGTATTACGATAGTCTCTGCAAACCCCAGTTGAATGTCAATATGCAACTGTGCTGGTATTTTGCAGACAAAAAATAAAACAGTCCCTGATCCACAGAATTCAAGGTCCAAAATTTAGGCAAGACAGACAGAAAACTAAACAGATCAAAATGCTGGACATCAAAGGTGAGCCCAGATGATGAGTCCACAATAAACCACAGGGTTCAGCAGAGTAGTTGGAAACTTAGATTTCTACTTTCATTAAAAAAAAAAAAATGTTTAGGATGGAGTCAAAAGAAATCAAAAGATATCTATATCTATATCTAATCTATATCTATATCTATATCTATATCTATATCTATATCTATATCTAATCTAATCTATATCTATATCTATATCTATATCTATATCTATATCTATCTATATCTATCTATATCTATATCTATATCTATATCTATCTATATCTATATCTATATCTATATCTATATCTATATCTATATCTATATCTATATCTATCTATATCTAATCTATATCTATATAAGGGAGAGAGAGAGAGAAAGAATTATCCTGTTCCTGAAAACCCAGGTACTCTCAGGTAGTTCCAACATTCTCCTATGGACAGACTGCCTTTGGTTTTCCTCACATGCCTTAAAAAATTCTTCAGATAACTTCCTCAGCTCTACCACCTAGAGTCTTTGAGGGTACAATGTTGCAGCAAGAGAAACACGGATTATGAGACCATTTCTCTAAGGACCCTTCTCAAAGGTTGTGTTTGGAAGGAGGCATCAGTGTATGGATACTGGAAGTAGTTTTTATTTTTCATTCACCATTTCAAAAAGTGTGAAGAGACTACGCTAATGTGGTGTCACCGAGATTCAAAGGACAAGTACAAATGAGTGGTTGGAGGAAAAACATTATATCTACAAGCAGGTGAATACTGACAAATAAATTCAGTGAATATTAATGTTGCTTTTCCATATAATCCATTTCACTTCTATTCACAATCATATTTTTTCACTGCAGAGATAATTTTCCACAGCACGACTTTTTAAATCCATACTAGAGAACATGGGAAAACAGAATTGTTATTTATAGCTCTGAATACTTGTACCCAAAATATTACTGGCCAGGGAACACAAGAGCATGCGACCCATTTGTTCAGTCAAAATCAGCTGAAATTTGAAGACCAACTTCACTTTCAGTTCTTGTAGATGAATAATTGCTTTCAGAAATAATCCACCAAAGAGTTCCAGCTCAATAAATATGGAAACATGCTATGTAAATAGTGAAAAGGAAAAATGAATTTTGACTCATAATCTTAATCTACAGGAAGAATGGACTAATCATTCGTTAGAATCATTAAGTGAACATGTGCTTACACTGTAACAAGCAGTTACAATGTATCAGCAGTTCTTCTCTATTAGTTGTATATCTCAGTAACTCAAAATTTGCACTGTAGTGTAACTAAGCACAGTCAGGCATTAAATAAGGAAACTAGCATTTCTGCAATCATTTATAAATGAGGAAATTAGTATTTCTATTCTCATTTACATGTACTTGAGGAAGCAATAAAGAATCCTTGAATTATTCTACATAAAAAACGAGTTTCTAATAAAATGCATCCGAGGTAATAACAGACTACAATATAACAACGCAACAGTAGGGGTGAAAAGTAATTTCTAGCTCTGTAACTTGGAAATCCATGCTACTGTTATTAAGACACTATGAGTGAAGTAAGAACATCTGAAGAAGAAGAGCTTTGGCCTCAGTCAGGCAGAGAAAAGCAGATTCTCAACCCCTAGGTTATTTTTGAATCTTAAACAGCTTTTTCCCATTTCCATAAGCTCAGAGGAAGTCTGAATTTGGGCCATGCATTGGTCTAAGCAAGGGCTTAGCTGCATCCTGGGCACTGTACAAGATGACAGTGTGAAGAAGAGCAAAAGGAGCTTCTGAGGGACAGGCCATGGAAGTCATGACCCATTGCCATGACACTAAGCAGGAGAAGGGAAATGTGACTTCATAATGCATATTTTGCCCTGATGTCAGAAGTTCAGCCAAGAGCTTGTATTGTTCCCTCACCTTTACCTGTTCACACAAACGCTATGTCAAGAGAAGTTTTTTTGTGGTTAATTCTTCAAGGCCACTTTGCTAGAGCTCAAGGCCATCAAAAACCTAGACACTCAACGGGGATTTAAACTTCTCATCATTCAGAAGCGACTCCTAGTAAGACACTCCTGTACTGATCGCAAGGCAACAGTGTCCCTCTGAGATGTAACTATCAGCAAGGCAATCTGAAACTACAAGAAGGAAGAGGTTAAACAGGGAAAGCAAAGGCTGGCAGCTGGAGTTACCGTATTAGAAAGGTTTGGTTACCGTGTAAGACCTTAACGAGCAGAGAAAAGAAAACAGATTTTAGAAGGTGAAGTTTGTTTCCCTAAGTGATGGAGCAGCATCAGGAGCAGGTCTTCAGACCCCACACCTCATGCCTTATCCACTGAGCCAAACGTCTGCAAGCATCCTGTTTAGTAAGCAAGTTCATTGCAGAAGAAACTCACTGTGCCAAGAGCATACAGTGTACAGAATCCCACTGCAAGCATAATTAATGCAGCCATCCTACTAAGTTATTTGACTCATCTTTTTTTCATTATACACTCAGCATTGTTTAGAAAATTGTCTATGGTTACTTTCAAAATCATAAAAGCAAATTTCCTTTCCCAGAACACAATAGTGTACATTTTAGAGTCATATTTATGTTTCATAAACTTCAGAAGTAGAAATCTCAATATAAACATTGATAGTGCAAGTTCACATATGATTTGAAATATTATTTAATAAAAGGAAACTGTATATACACTGAAAAAAAAAATGAGAGTATTCAGCATTATTCTTAGACAAAATTTATGTATGTATTCCAAATGGAGTGTATACTATTTGAATAGTTTTAAAAAACCCAGCAGCTTAATTTTGTAAATTCTAATGTGTCATAGATATGTGCTAGATAGACAAGTCTATCTAACAAAATAATTTTTCCTACAGAATGATGCCTACTTTTCCCTTTTCCTTTTTCTTCTAAGAAAACCATTGTAGTTCCTGCCTTGAAAATAAATGAACAGTCACAGTCACATTCCTTATGTCTCTTTTGTTGTTAGCCCAGAAAAACAGAAGTCTACATTTTTCTGACACTCTAGTGGAGCACTAAATGGAATACTGGTGGAAAAAAATAACTCTCGCACAGAGCAAATTACTGGCACTGTTCCTTCAATGTCGCTGGAATCTGACCTTGTGCTTGTTATTCCTTATTAAAAATGTACACACAATTAATACATAATTTTTCTATTTCCTCTGAGAGGTGCGAAGCCTTATCTGTGCCATTCCATTGATTCTACAAGTAAATTTATCAGGATGCATGTATTTCAGCTGCTAGTACACTGGGACACATTTTCTGTTAATTGTTCTGTACTGTTTTATAATTACGCTTGTATTTTATAGTTTTCCCTATAATTAGTATTTGTAATAGACCTGATACATTCAGTCTAGCTTGTAATACTGTGTATAAATAGAAATATCATAAGTATATTAAGTTTGGATGTATTGAAAAACTCCTTTACAGTGAACTTAATTGTTCATTAGAATACCCTCTATTTAATTCTCTAGCAGCTATGGGCAAAGTGGCACTGTATCTGAAACAATGTGACTTCCAATACCAAATAAAGTATTTCAGGTAGCGCTATAGTACAATTAATGAACAAATACAGA
This sequence comes from Anser cygnoides, assembly GCF_040182565.1. Classification (NCBI taxonomy): domain Eukaryota; kingdom Metazoa; phylum Chordata; class Aves; order Anseriformes; family Anatidae; genus Anser; species Anser cygnoides. Next base: position 70,153,127 of record NC_089912.1, read on the forward strand.
ACTCTATTTGATGCAAAATTTTTTAAGAACTTGTGAATGGATTGCATAAGATGTGAATGTCTTTGTCCTACTTAACTGAGACAAGGGCATGGATTATATTATCCATTATAATACAGACATTGAAGCGAGGCTTTGTTGCCTGCTCTTGCAATTTAACTGTACTGCTTGTGATATTAGCTATTTCTCATCTTGCAGTCTTGTGATACTGTATTTAAGCTCATTATTAGACTATAATATCATCCTCTTGGGGGTTAGATTTTCTTTAACTATTTGAATCACGCAATGTTAAAACCAAATAATATGATTCTCTCCAATGGCTCTTAATGAGCTAATGTAACATTTTTAGTTACTTCTATGAAAATACTGATGAGTGTGTTCAGTTTATTCATATCCATTTCACTTGTTCCTCCACAAATCAAAACACATAGATTTTATTCCATTTATTGGAAAACTGATGAATGATGAAGTTCATGACTCAAGTAATGGATGTGACAACATTTGCCCATATATATTAAATTTCTAACAATATCTAATTGCTTACTGTGGAGAAATCAGGGGAAGGCATTTTCCCCACAGTTTTCATGTTGCTATCTTCATGAACAGCTTCCATTTTATTAATTAGAATATATTAATCTTTAGTTAACTGCATTTCAGGATTAGTTTAGCAGCTTAATAGAGAAGTGAATGGAGTTCAATGTTAAATGAATACTCAACTACTAAAAAAAGATCTTACAAGCATTTTACTGGTCCATTTTATAAAAACTCTTTACAGACACTGACAAACGGGTTTAGCCTCTCTTACTGGCTCTTATCAGTTGTAAGCAAAAGATCATATGCTTCCACCCTGTCCTACAGCCTTACAGCAAAGAGAGATATTACATCAGTGGAGCTTGTGCAAAATGTTGCAGAAGACAAGCAAACATTGTCTTCTACTCTCGAGTGCAATGAACGAAGTGAAAGTGGGAGCAGAGAAGAGAAAATAAAGGAAGATGGGGAAAAAAACTGTATAAAATATTAAATTTTCTTTTTGTGCAATAATAAAACAAAGAAATTTAATATTGTAGAAACCAGGAAGATTCAAAAGTAAACCTTGGATTAACAGCAAAAAGAGACAGAGCTGTAAACTCAAAGCTTGGGTTGAGGACACAGTTCTCATGATCCACCTGAAATCCTGGGTTGGAAGCACTCCAAGGGATCAGACTGTCTGAAGGTAGGATTACCTACACCTACAGCATTTATCTGACCTGGACGGACCCAGGACAGGATTGTGAGCAACACCTCTGGTTATGTATGTACATCTTTGAAACACTATTTTTTACACTATGCTTTTTTTTTCTGTCCCCAGCCAGTTTTGTTTCCATGCAATCATACTGTGCTCATACACTAGTGCAATATTCTGGTCCACACAGAACATTGTGCAATTTAAAGGACAATGCAAAAATAATATCTAGGTTTTGGAATATCTAGTGTCAAGCAGAACACAAAAAGTGGAAAGTGACTGAATTTAAAGCACAGGGGGCGAGTTAATAAATACATTATTTAACCTTAGCTAAACACAGACATTAGTTTTCCAAACTGAAATCATTTCCATTATTATTTGCTGTGAAGTCAAAACCAGCAGCAGAGCAGAAAATGTGCCCCAGAAATATCATACAGTCATTGGGTAGCAGGGCTGCTGTTGTTGCTTTAAATGAAACAAAATTCAGTGTGGTTAAGAACAAGATATGAAAGCCAAACAGCAGTATAAACTTATGATGGATAAAGTCTCACTAAAGCATCTGCCTATTCCTTAGGTTCTTTGAAGGTAATAATAAAATATCAAGATATGTAAGGTTCTTTGACAGCCCGTACAGCTTAATTCTGACTTTCAACTTGAAACGTTTTGAGTATTTTAAATAAATGCTATCTATTTCTTCTTCTAATTCTCTGAGGGCCAATTTCATAGGTCTTCTTAAATCAGTCTAATATATACCACCAGGAGTCAACTCCTTACAGAACTAATCTGTGACTGTCAGTGGCAATACTTTTAAAAAGGTATATACCTAGGTTTTTCTATAATAGCATAGTAGATTCATGACTGATCATGACTTCATGATGATGGAGATGGCTTCTCTTTTCAGGCTGAAAGATCTGCCTTCATCTCACAGGACACAAGCTTCAAACACTGTGGTACAGACTACATAGAAGGGTAGAATCCTGCACTGCTATGTCCTCTGTGTTTTATACTAATTACCCAGCTGCATCTGGGCCAAGGTGAATGAACACTCCGTTTTTAGGTTTGTTTTAAATGCTGCTCTGAAATGCTTTATTTTCCTCATCCACCATACTTGGAATTTGGGACTTGAAGCAGGTATTCTGGATTATAGAAGATAAATATCAATGAGTAGCACTTGATACTGTTAAGCCTTAGGTATGAAAATCCTTTATTTTTTCTCCCTGTTTGTAACATTAATGGCCCAGATAATTCTTTTTTTTTTTTTTTTTTTTTTTTCTGAGAGGCTGCAGTAACAGGAAAAATGGAAAGTTTCCAGAAATTAGGAAAGGAATAATCTGTTCTGATAATGAAAGAAGTGAAACAACAATACTTCCTTAATCACATTCATTTACACACCCAGACTTCAAATAGCAAAATCCAGTATTAAGTTACAATTATACATGCTCAGATACCTCTAAGCAACAAATTCCTTGGACAATTAAGACATAAATATTGGGCATCATTGGTTCTCCCTAAATATCATTTCTGTGGTAAATTTGATATTTTCCATGTTTTTAGCTTTTGCCTGTTACAAAGAGCAAAGAAGGTATATAGATATCAAGATGAGAAAAGTATTAAATAATGTATGCTGTAATTGAAAAGTAAAAGCCAGACAGCATCAAACTGTTCCAAGCATTATAACTGTTTTAGCTGTTCCTGAAAATGAGTCACTGTATTGCAGCAAATGTATGCTCACCTGCCTTAGTCTGCATAAAAATCTGTTATGGTTTATACAATCGTATGTGACTCAGTAGTAGATCTGATGAAAAATTACAAAATTGTTTCATATTGGGAAACATTTCTTTGGAAATGAAAGAGCAGTACTTCTTCCAGCGATTTCTGGAGGAGGAGCAAGGGGGAAGTTTACACTGCTGAAATATCCTGTCTCACAATTAAAACTAAAATTGTAACAACCTTATAAATAATAATGCAAATGAAAAACAAATGTGTTTTTTTTTGTGTTTTGTTTGTTTGTTCGTTTTTGTTTGTTTTTGTTTTTGTCAAACTAAAATATTATAGCTGCATTGAAGAATATTCTTTATTCTTCTTATTGGTAAACTTGACAGTTCCATATTTTCTTCTTTACTGAAGCAAAGAAAAATGTCAAAATCACAAAATCTTTCACAAAACAGAACTGTTGAACAAGAGACTCATGCAACTGTAGCTGCAATCTCAAAGTCACATCCTGAATATAGAAAATTGCAGGCCTGTATTTATTAAGGCCATCCTCATCTAAATACAAAAAAAAAAATAGCTTTGAGAAATGAATGCAAGTAACTACAGAGTGTGCTGAACTAATAAATAATCTGAAGTCTTCATTGGGAAATCAATCATTTTCCAAGAGACATAAATAAATTGCTTCCACATTGTCTCACTTCATGACTGGATTACACTCTAGCTCTATAGAAATATACACACACCACATAAGTATATGTCTCTTACTTTTAAACACTTGTAAGTAAATAAATAAATTACACATATTTATTTTTCCAAGCTAAGAAAATGATCTATTGCATTGAACCCTACAAGAAAAATGGCAGGAAAAGAAAAAAAAAAAAAAAAAGCAATAGTGAGAAGTTGGGGGAGAGGGGTGCAGGGGGAATTAAAAAGAGAAAGAAAAAGGAAAATAGAAATGTCAAAGTTACTGTATGGATTGTGGTTCTATGGCCCATCATTTTTACAAGAAAATACATGTTTCCCAGTATTAAATGTTGAAGCAAGTTTTCTGATCCTCTTTTTCTATCTGTAGGCTGAAGAAAGCAGATGGACTCTTTTCTAACTATGAAAAGCTGCTTGTGTATATTTATCCTCTGTATCTCCTTTCTACCAGCACTCAAAAAATATCAAACTCATTGGAACTGGTGTATTATCTGCAGAACACTTCTGAAAATATGATGATTAAATTCATCTAGACATCAATTTGCTTACATCTGACAGCTACTGGTAGGCAAACATTCCATTACCACATAGATTAAGAAGTATGGTCACTTCACAGAGTTCGCTAATAACAAAGAGGAGCAGAATTATTACAGTGCACCAACATTGATCATTCTCCCAGCAATGAGCAGCTGTTCTGTAGCACTGTATCTTTTCATGAGCTACCAGTGCTGACACTTTAAAAGCAACTGCTTTCACCTCTTCAGTCACTGGTGGTTATAAACACCTTAGAGTAATGTGATGCTCAGGAAGGCTAACAGAGAAAAGTTAATTTTCATTTGAAATAAGATGGAAATGCCAATGCAGAAAAATGCAGAAAAATAATAAATATACTATTTTAAATTTGATAATTTAAATTTGATACTGAAATTTTTAATAGGATACAGAAATGAGACCTGCATAAGACCTGCTTATATGTTTGCCTTGAGGAAAGAGCAGGAAAGGTTCTCCTCATCCCAAACAAATTTCAGACAAAACACAGACACATTTCTATGTGCACAATAGCAGGTCCAAGATTTCTGCAATAGAATAGAAAAAAAATGAGACATTTCTCATTGAGAAGCCTGCAGGTCAGACCACATATCTGAGATAAGAAACAGATAAATTATATCCTAAATAGTTGCCTAGTGAACAAAATGGAACTGCTTCAATTGAATAAAATGGGAGCAGATACTCATCTGATACAGTGGGCCATCCACTTGGAAGCACAGGCCAGGTGGGGACTTCATCTGGTTCTCCTGCATTCTATATGACTTCTCTCATTTTTATTGAACATCGTTCTTATTGGCATCTGTCTCCCTCTCTCCCTTCCTCCCCCCCATTAAAAATATTTAGATCTGAGAAGGTTTTTCCTCACTAAAGAGCTGTTATTAGTACCTTGACACTTTTTTATTATTATTGGTTTTGGCACCCATGAATTGGCATCCTCTACTGAAAGCTCGTATTGGCATAAAATGCCACCTCTAATTATCCTACAGTCTTAACTACCACTGCCAAAATTAAGGCAAGATTGGCATGCCACTTGCAAATGTTACAACACAAGGTCATACGTTGCTACTGCTGTTATACAAATTGTTGTACATAAAAATAATAGAATAATAATAATGAAAAAAAATAATCCCTACTAATAGATAAGAAAATATATGAGTTTAGTTGTGGAATTTTCCTTTCACTAGTTACAGTAATTTATCTAATTCTTTCTCCAAAAGAAAAAAACTACAGAAAAATTGACCGAACAGCCAAGGATCAGGTTAGGAAAGCCAAAGCCCTGACAGAATTAAATCTGGCCAGGGACATCAAGAGCAATAAGAAAGAGTTCTATAGGTACATCGGCAACAAAAGGAAGACTAGGGAAATTGTGGGTCCTCTCTGGAAGGAAACAGGAGACCTGGTGACCCAGGATATGGAGAAGGCTGAGGTACTCAATTACTTTTTTTGCCTCAGTCTTCACCAGCAAGAGCTCTAGTCATAGTGCCCAGGTCCCAGAAGGCAAAGAAAGGGACTGAGATAATGAAGAATCACTCACTGCAGGAGAAGATCAGTTTTGAGGTCATGTAACAAACCTGAAAGTGCAAAAGTGCATGGGACCTGATGAGATATATTGGCAAGTCCTCAGGGAACTGGCAGATGTAGTTGCTAAGCTTAGAGGAGAAACATAATGCTCATTTTTAAAAAGGGAGAAAAGGAAGACACAGGGCACTACAGGCCAGTCGGTCTCACCTCTATGCCTGGCAAGATCATGGAGCAGATCATCCTGGAAATTCTGCTGAGGCACGTGGAAAATATGTAGGTGATTGGTAACAGCCAACATGGCTTCACTAAGGACAGATCGTGCCTGACAAATCTGGTGGATTTCTACAATGGGGTTACAGCATTGGTGGGTAGGGGAAGAGCAACTCACATCATCTACCTGGACTTGTGCAAAGCATTTGACACTGTCCCACATGAGATCCTTGTCTGTAAGTTGAACGGACATGGATTTGACAGATGGACCACTCAGTGAGTAAGGAATTGGTTGGATGGTCACACTCAAGGAGTTGAGGTCAATGGCTCAATGACCAAGTGGAAACCACTGAAGAGTGGTGTTCCTCAGGGGTCGGTATTGGGACCAGCACTGTTTAACATCTTTGTTGGTGACATGGACAGTGGAATTGGGTGCACCCTCAGCAAGTTTGTCGATAACACCAGCTTGTGCAGTGCAGTCGACATGCTGGAGGAAAGGGATGCCATGCAGTGGGACCTGGACAGGCTAGAGAGGTGGCCCTGTATCATGAAAGAGCTTCAAGGTAATCCTGGTGAGTGAGCTTTCCCACTATAGGTAGTTTCCCACCTTCCTTTTCATCCCTACAAACTCAGTCATAATTGCATCTTGAATATAGCATATCACAGAATTCAACACATTATAAAGAAATAAAGAACACAGATCCAATAAAACTTTGGTTTTTTTTTTGGAAACTTTGAAAGCTGGTTCCAGAATAGTACATGGCATGCATATGATATGTCTTCTCAAAATATAGGTTACTACAAGCACCTGAAACCCATCTTCTCTTTATAATTTGCTATATTCATATTTAATGTTTCAAAGTATCTTCAACTTACTCCATGTCTTACGCATGAAACCTGATGTTTCACAACATCAATAATACTGTCATTTCTTTATGGTGTCTTTAACAAAGTAATAAGACACAAATATCAAAATAAGGCACTTCATTACAAACTACTACTTCAGAAGGAAAAAAGTCTAAGGAGATTTTTTTTTCTAAGTAACTTGAAAATAAGAGTTAAGAAATAATATTTAATAGGCCAGCATTAGGTAGTACTCAAAGAAACATTAGTAAAAAGAATAAGTGATTCGTGGGGTATACAGCATTTCTGTACCAGCTACACTCATACACAACAGGAGTATAAATCTAATTGCCAAAAAAAAAAAAAAAAAAAAAAAAACAGCAATCTCAAATCCATAGCAGATGAAGGGTTCAATTAACTCTGGGCTTGGCATGGGCACAAGGGAACAAGAGCAGCAGAGCATCAAAAAGTTCTCATCTCTAACAGATTAGTCAAGGTCTTAAAGACCTGCTCCCTGTTAGCTATAGAGATTGCTGTAACCTCACTGATTCAACAGGAATAAACAGGATAAAAGGATACAGACATGTCAATATTGTTGAATCAAGGACCTGTGATAATTCATCTGCACTACAAAGTAAAAAAAAAAAAAAAGAAAAAAAAACACATTTGAGTGATCCTTTTTGGCCAGCACAGATTCTCACTACCTCATATTGACTATGTATCTAAAATGCACAGAACAAAGTGCATTTGTGACACTTTGTTGAAGAATGGTGCTGTAGCACCACAGAAATCATTGTCAACAATTAAATATAAGCATTGGTATATATTAAATATCATTCTGGATTGTTACCTAAAAGTTTATAAGCCCATCTGCATTACCCTGAGAATGACAAACCACAACTGGTTTCAAATCTAAAAAGCGCTGACTGTCTGAGAACTGAGACAGGACAATATAACCTTGTATTCTAGAATATGTTTTTTTATATGTCATATGTCAGGGACACCATAGCAGATAAACAACTGTGATGGAATGGGAGTCATCAGCTGTGTACCAACCTCAGAAATTTCATATTTGGAAGTACACTTTGATAGCTCATACTTCACTCGTTCAAGGAAACAAGCAGAGATGTAGCAAACTAGGAACCTAGAACAGATATCACTGCTGGGGTGCGGGAGGATTTGGCGGGGGGGGTCGGGGGGGACTAGCTCCATTTTTCTGAGCCATTTTTTCTCAATGTTTGCTTTGATACAGATCAATTATTGGGGCAGCAGATTTGGGTCAGTACTAATCCACCTTTTATTTTTCCTCAGTTGCTGATAGTTTACAGTACTCATACTCACTATCGTACTCACTATCATCCAGGAGGAAGATTAAGTCACCAAGCTCCTCCAGAGACATGACTTTCATGCCTTTTCATAAAACTTCACATTGAACACTTAAGGATAAAAGCCTTATTATGATGTGTTTTATTCATTGGTAGAAATAGTATTTTTTTCTACTAACTAAGGCTACTTTAGATTGGAAGTCTAATAACGGGTCAAATCATCTGATGATTTTGATACTCTTCTATGTATGTAAGAGTTAATATAATTGATTTTGTGGTACCTATGCTGTACTATGATGTAACTATTGCTCATCAGCAACAACAGTGAGCAAATGAAGTCATCTTCCCACATCTAAGAAATCTATCACAATTCTTCCTATTTATGGAAATAAACCATGACACATAACTCTGTCAACCACAAATACTCAATTAGCCATGTAAAACACTATGAAGAGGCAAAATCCAACTTAAATCTTTCTTTGTCTGTTTCTTTGGAAATATTCTGAAAATAATATCTAAGGTAACTGGATGACAGCAGAACCACTGCAAAGCTCTGGTACAGCCTGAGAACTGGAACAGACCTTTCCAGTTACCTGTTTTACACTTAAACACAAAAGCAGCTTAAAAAGACAAGTACAGAAAGGTTAGATTTTTTCTTCTGTTCCAGATTGAAAAGAGATTTTCAGCAGACATACATATTTTTCTTCTTGCAAACAAATGAAGTGGCTCACCAAGGTAAATCTTGAGTAGATTCAAGAGTTTCCAACAGTAATATGGAAAAATCTCCTCAAATTTTCACCAGTGCAGCCTTTCTTAACTCAATTGAGATGAATAGACTGGAGCACTGAATACAAAATATTATAAGGCAAAATTAAATGAGCTTCATCTTTTCACCCTCTCCAGGTCATACACCTTAATTCTTCTGTACACAGGCAAGTTCCCAATGCTAATACTGGCTAGGAGCTTGAGAACAGCTCTAATAGGCAAATCTAAGAATGCCCCTCAGTAGCATATTTTGATATCTTTGCCCTCCAGTGCTTAATGTGTGTCTGGGCTCCCTGCCCAATTCTGGGGAAGAGATGGATGCTTCAGATGGTGCTGCTTAGTGTCATAAGGGATGTCATGGATCTGCTGACAGCATGTCGATTGGAAATGTCAAGGCTGAGGCACTGCCCTTTCTCTGTGTGTCATGAAGCACTCATTCCACATCAACTGCATATATCCATGGTGCCTCTCCGTCAGTGTGAGTGCTCCCATCCATTAGGCGGTCTGACCAGCACAACAAATTGGGTATGGTCAGGTAGGGCAGCATGCCAAGCATCCCAAGACAATCCTGCTGTAAGTCCACCAGACTGAGGAGGGATGGACTCCAGATTTCCTGTTCACTTTCAAGACATTAGCAGATAATACGGTAGATTTTCTTGTTTTTGTTTCTCTTTATTAAATAAAGTAGTGCTGTTATAGGCAAAGATGTTTAATCGGGAATAAACTTGATGACTTTAACATTTCCTTATGTTCATCTGGAATGACCTGTACAAAATATTCTATTTAACTAAGCAAATCTGACAAGTTTAGACAACTCTTTTTCTCTGTTTCATCTCAAACTGTAAATAAATAAATGAATAAATAAACAAACAAACAAACAAATAAATAAATAAGGGTATGTCTGCTTGGTATACTTATATGTGTTAATCTAATTAAAAATTGTCACTATAACCTCATGTGTTTTTTATGTTTAGCTATGGAAATGGACTCAAAGCTATCAATTCTGCAACAGGTTCTGCACCAGATCTGACCTTTCACAGCCACTGCCTGTGAGCACACTGTACAGGCTTTTTGTCTTCCTAAGGTACTTCAACAAGATAAAGATGGGTGACTGAAAAGATGCTGCAGAATAAATGTCTGGGAGCATATTTCTTAGTATGAAAAAACAACCAGAGGTCACTCAAGAACATTTGTAGCTCAATTTAAAAATAAACTGTGGTTCGATAAACTTTACTCAACAGAAATGTGAAAAAGCTAAAAAATACTCAACAGATTTGTAACTCTGTATTCCTAAATCATATTTTCATGCAGAAACTATACAGAAAAAAAAAAGAGTCATACCCCGAAATAGTATATACCCTTGCTGCTAGCCAACTGGAATACTGCACACACAAAATTTTATATACATGCAAATAGAGAGATGAAATGCTGCAAATATTGTAGAACACTCATGATTAGAGCCATTAAAGCATGGCACAGATGAATGTGAGGGACTGCAGTCAGTACAGTGACCACAACAGTCCTGCTCAGCTGCTGCCTAACCCTGAAGACATCTGCATGCACCTGATCCTACTGAAGTCCTTATAGGCAGATATATACCTGCTTCTGTATCTGTCCCAAACTACACCTGGCTAAGCAGCCCAAATTACTAAAGACTGACAGGCATCCAAGAATTAGAACAAAGAAACTGGCCTGGCATGATAATCAGCAAAAATATTCCTTTGTAATTTACAAAATAATTTAATAATTGCATGATAATAATATTACCACAAATGTGAAGATGCCAGTCAAAACTTCAGTATGAAAATATAAAACAGATTAAAACATGGTGGTTGGTGAGGAATACAGAAGAAAAGCTAAGCTATGGCTAGTTGAATACTACTTAGTCTTCAGACTGTCTTGAGAGAAAATATCAGACATTATGATTTCCAGTGTAAATTTCCTCAGTGCCCTAAACTGCCTAAACTGACAAGACGTAGTTTTAAGTCATGATTTCTGTAAGGATCAGCTATTCTTTCCATAACAATAAATATGAAAATACAGTAAGCCAAAAAAATACTTACTCATAAAATTAATAAAAACACTATTTAGCAGCTAAGGAGATGTTACACTGAATATACTTAATCTCTTAGGAATTCAGAGATACATCTTCTTGTAAGACACTACCACTCTTCTTTCTTTTTCATCAGAGTGATTCTTCCAAATATTTGAAATGACAAGAACATAGTCAGAGGAAAAGCAAAAAGTAATGAGTTTCCAGACAAAAACTGTATGTCGGCGCAGCAGACTCAATTCAAAAAGGTCTATGTTACCTTCAGCCATATCACTTCTTTTAACACAGCCTGAGCTAAAAGAGGGTAGTCAAGGAAAATACCACAGTTGAACTATTTAGTATTGGTTTTCTAGACAGCAGCAGCTAACAAGAAATAGACAAAAAAGTCATTTAGGGGCATGAAGTTACTTGTCCCTTCTCTTTCTAGATTTCCTTCTTCCCCCTCTTCTACTCTCCGCTAGGTTTAGCAAACGTAATTAATATCTTATTACATTTTTGAGTATATTTAGCACAAGAACATAGACCTAGAGATGCAATGCTGCTCCAAAAAGCTCACTGTCAAAAGATCAAAAAAGGAGAAATAAAAAAATGAGACTTCTCAAACATGTATAATAATCCTGAAATTCAAGTCTTAAATATCTCAAGCCAGAGTTCTTTCCTGATTTCATCAAAAAATTTTATATTGGTGGGGAATTATTTTGCACTGCTCAGGTGGTAATCTACTACACTACGCTAAATCCTTCTAATTATGAATGACATAATCATTACTTCTAAAGAGCACCATGATATACATAACATCAGAGGAAAAATTCTAGAGAAATTGGAAGGAAATCCACAGGACCATGCTCATGGTTCACTTGGGACTGTAACTTTCAAAACTGTCTAAATGAAGCAAGAAATAAAAATCATTATTCAGATTAACAATGGATTAAAGAAATTGATTTTAGACACTTATTTCTGCATTTCAGTGCTGAATTTGTGGACCAAATATTTAACTGACCATCTTTCTTTCACTGAGCGTTCAAAACCAAGAAAAACTGATTCATTAGATAAAGAACCTAAAGATAGCTGAGAGGTCAAATAAGAAAACACTCACATATCTCCATAGGAAATAGTACCCCAGATTTATGCTGCTTTACTGTCACAATAATTTTCAATTCTTAGCTCTAACTAGGCTATCAGAGACACATGTAGGTTTAAAATTACCATGCAGCTGAAGAGTTTGTGTATTAAACTGTATCATGCTATTCAGGCCATGTTCACTTTACGGAAAGGATCCATAAACATCTAAAAAGAGGAAGAGAGAATTTCCCAAAGGCACAATTCAAAGTTATCAACATGACTCTATTGCCCTTAAGAGCAATAGTAATTGTCTGAAGCAGACTGAATGGGAATTGCTGTGCCACGGGAAAGCACCCAGTATAGCTACCAATTCTAAACATCCAGCTGAAGGAAAAACAAATTCCTTCAAGTATAAACTTACTTAACTGATGAACAAGAATCAACAAGAACTATAATCAATTATTTTAATAAACAAAAAAAAGATAGTAAATGTGAAAATCATCAACACCAATGCGTTATTTTTTACAGGCTTTCATGGGAATCATAGAATCATAGAATGGCTTGGGCTGGAAGGGACCTCAAAGATCACCCAGTTCCAACCCCCCTGCCATAAGCAGGGATGCCACCCACTAGATCAGGTTGCTCAGGGCCTCATCTAACCTCGCCTTGAACACCACCAGAGATGGGGCATCCACAACCTCTCTGGGCAATCTGTTCCAGTGCATCACCACCCTCTGAGTGAAGAATTTCCTCCTATCCTCTAATCTAAATCTCTCCTCTTTTAGTTTAAAACCATTCCACCTCGTCCTGTCAAGAGACAGAAAGCCACATTTTTGATACACTAGACTGGTTTAGCCATGGACAAAATAAATTATAGTGCAAAGAGTGTTTATATGGTTAATGCTGAAAGAAAACCAGTGTTTGGTTTACTTCATTGGAAAGCCTGTGTACAAGAAGAGTATCTCACCCTTGTGTATATGCAGCCAGACAAACTACTAAAGTGTTGATTCCAGCAAAGTATGACAATGTAAGTTACTTGTTTGGGGACAATAGCTTAAAACTTCTTGGTGATCAAAAAAAAAAAATATGCAGTAGTTCTAAAAAATTACTCCTTGCCTGTTGAAATCACTTGAGCTGCTTTTTGTTGTTGTTGTTGATGTTGTAGTTTTTTGTTTTTTTTGTGTGTGTGTGTTTTGTTTTGTTTTGTTTTGTTTTTCCACTTCCTTGTTAAAAGCATACCTGACGTTACATTTCCTAAGATGAAAACAATTCTTAGCTGGGATGCTCAGTCAGTTTTGCAACAGATGAAGAAGACACAAATTCATGCCTCTAGTTGAGAGAGGAAATGATCACCTTGAAGAGAACTACTATAAACTTTTTGAATAACGTACTTTGGAAATCCCACAACAGAGTACTCTTAAAAACAGATTCATTCTAAATTATGCACAGAAATATCCTCTCCAGCTTTGGGTTTGGCTATAAATCTTGTATGTCACTATCCTAATGGTATGAACTGAAAATCAACTCAGCTGCACAACTTACAGTTTTTAAAAATGTGGGTTTTTTTTCTGTCATAATCCTTTGAATATGTTCAGTCAAGCAAGGCAAACTGAGCATACGATACATGAAGAATTAATCAGAAGAGATAAAAACTGTTGATGAGACAGTTTTCTTTGGTTTCCATTGAGAGGAACATATGTATTCTTGAGAAGCCTCACACGCTTGGAGATGTATTCACATAAACACGTGTATGCATATTTGTTCAGATTACCGATATTTTCCCACTTTTTTTTTTTTCTTTTTGACAATTTCATCTTTTCCTTTTTTCTACAGGAAGCATGGTGCCCAAGGCTCTGGAAAGATGACAGCAGTCGTATCATAATTAGCCATTCATCCACTTTCATCTTTTTACAGATGGTTTCTTCCACTCAGCTGCCACAGAGGGCTCTACTGCTCCAGCTCCTCACCTACAAGCACCAACCTGGGTGCACAGCAGAATCTTTAACACCACATACCCTCTTACCACAAAAAAAAAAAAAAAAAAAAAAAAAAAAAGATTGAAATGATACCTAACACCTCCTGGCAGCAGCTCCCTGCCAGATCAGTAACACCAGCTGCAGTATTTCCTGGGAAGAAAGGCAGTTCAACTACAAGGCACTGTATCAAGGTAAGCAGATGCATAGCTTATTTTGCTGCCATTGGTTTAGAGAGCAGAGAAGATGGAAAAAAGAGCTGTTTGGAGGTACAAAAAGTAACAAAGGGGAAAACACTATGAGCCTAGATGCATTGAAAGGCTACAACATAGCATGTGTCTGGGTTAAGGATGATGAAAACAGTGAAAAAGAGAGCACGTTTGCCATACAGGATAGGGAAGAGAGCACAATAGTTCAATCACAGCCTTAATTTCTGCTCAGCAGCAAGGAGCATAGCTTTGTCAATCTCTGTATTAGGTTATTTGCCTGTTCTTTTCAGGTCAGAACTATATTTAAGTCATATATTACTCATATGGGATAATGTAATGGTTACTTGGAATAAACTCTATAACATTCAGGTTAGAAATTACTCATAAAATATAAATTTCAGTTGGAAAAGGCATTTCTATATTGCCTACCCAGTTCCTCAGTAGTCTCTAAATAGGTTTACACAGTTGCCTCCTATTCCCTAAGTGGTTAATTTAGACCACTTTTTCCTTGTAAAGCAGAACCACGCTCCTAATTAACTACTAAACCCCTATTCCATTGTCCTCAGTGAGAGTCCTAACAGCAGCATCCTTCTTAAACAACTATCATCCCAGGTATTTTATTGTGTTAGAAGGTAGTCAGATTTGATCAAAATCAAAACATGATCCTCAGCCTGCTGACATGCAGTGAAATTGGTATTGTTTCAGTCCTACTCTTATTTGACAAAATGCCCAGACAAGGTAAGGAACACAACAGACTGGGAGCATGAAGAATGCAAGAGGGCATTGCTAGTCTATCCAGCATGACAGCAGAAGTTCTCTAGATGTCTCAGGCCCTTCTGAGATAACTGAGGCAATACTATCCCACAAAATCCATTTTAATTAAAATCTGCAGTTTCACCAGCACACTGTTCTCCACAGAGAAACAGAGAAGAATACATTGGTGGGTTGGTTTTGTTTTCTTTTCTTTTTAATTTAAAAAGCTGTTGACAGCAGCTGATAACTTTCTCATTAGAAGAAAACAAAGAAGAAAACATTAGAAAAAAACAAACACATCACCTTGAAACCTACATAAACTTTCCACACTTTAGTACATAACTACTTGAATTAAGAACTGAAATGCTTTTCAAAGCCAAATGTTATGGAAAAGTTAAAATTGTTCATACGCAGCTTCTACCTGTAAACATTTATCTTTTATTTTTCCTATATAATTTTTTCCTCAACTTTCAGTTAGTAACTATGCCTTGTAAACACATCTTGTTGCATTCTCTAGAAAAGAACCAAAAAAAAACAACTGTCTTATAAAATTTTATTTGAACAGTAAGTCTATTTGAGACATCATTAAACAGTGTATCCCTAACAAAAAAGATGACTTGACCTAGCAGCTACATAAACAGAACACCAAGACAAAGAAAACCTGGGTACAAATCTAAGGTATTTATTTAACTGACTTCTTTACATGCAAAAATCTATTGGTATTATGCAAGCAAAAACAGAAGTGAAAGATCTTACAAGACATTAGTGTCAAGCAGAGAATATATTTTAGTTAAGTCACTGTTGCTGTATTATGTGAACAAGTGAAAACAGTCATTCTGAACTGCTCACAATCAATACGAAGCTGAGAATACAGAGATACAGGAGCGGATTGTGTTGTCTGTACAGAACACTAAAAAGTGTCATTCTTGTTAAAATACACTGAAGAAAAATGAAAACTCCAATTCACAGACTCCCCATCTCACCACCATGGGGGACTAATGGGAGCCTGTGGTGAGAGCAATCAGAAGGACCCTGCAGTATCGCGATGTCCCAGCCGTGAACCGCAAGCCAGGCTGGGGCCAGCCCAAACAGCTCTTCAGCTGTCACCACTTCTTTGACAGCTCTTCAGGTCCAGGTAAGGAGGGGGACGAGTTGGAGAGAAGCCAGCAGCTCTGAGAGCTGAATATCCCCTGCCCTCCTCTCTCCTGACACAGGGCACACCCATGTCACCCTGCCAAAGCCAAGAGGGCTTTTCACCTGTGCTAAAAGCTTAGGATGGAAGAATGAGAGGCTCTTGTCCAAATCTGAAGCATGACTTAAGAACTAATAAACAACAAATTTGACTTTAAAAAAACTTATTTTGGGAAAAAAGAAAAAAAAAAAAAAAAGCTCTGTTACATTTCTGTGTCAAAGAGGCTGACATAGGTCATTGTCAAAACTGATTGCCAGGAATCACTGAGAAGTGCTACTGCAGGAGTCAGCCCATTTCTTAGTGACAAAGGTCATCTACATCCAAGACTACCAGCAGCAACAGGTCTGTTATTATACAAGCCATACAAAAGTAATACAAAGAAGAAAAAATTATCTTCCAGTATTTCAGTTCAGAGAGATTTATCTGAAGCCATGCTCTACGTGGTTTATCTCCTAGAGAAAATACCAGCAGCACACAATTATTCACTCGGTGCACACACGCAAGAAAGGCAGCTCTGCTTGCACAGTCTGAAAATCAGTTTAAAAAGATGAAGTGAGAAACTTTACACTCATAACACTTCCTATTTACTCTGTGTGGAGATTAATTATTTTTTCTATGAAGGTTATTATGCTTAGTTCGTAAAGTAGGAAATTAAAAAACAAAATATTCTGTCTTGCTTGCATTTCAGTAATTGCCTGCTCTACAAATCCGCTGTTCTTTTTTGGCAGTTAGTATTCTATTATTAGGAGAGCATGGATCATAATGTCTTCTAATTGTCACTATCAGTTACATTTTCCTACTGTTGTACAGAATTTACAAGAGCAAACAAATAAAAACTTCAGTATGCTCCTTTGTCTACATCAGTGATATTTCATCCACATATGCTTTAGCTTCACTGGTATATACTTTTCTCAAATAATTTTCATTGATATACATGAAAATATGATATATTCATGAAAAAGCATGGCAGAACCAAGCACAATATACTCATCTAATGTTAAAATTTGGATAGTTCCATATAAGAATAAAGGTTTGCAGGAAATGAGAGCCACTATAACTTCCCATTTGAACCGCCACTAGTTCACTATGGATTGTATTAGGTGCCCTGTTCAGCAAAACACATAGAAAAGGCTTGTAAGCTACATGACACAGAAAAAAAATATTATTTAATAGCGCTCAGGCTCGCATATCTACACACCATGAGACTGACTTTTACTATTACGAAAATGTTTCAATTCACATATTCTTCCACAGTATATAAAGCTTTATTTTGGAATTTATGTACTATTTGTGCATCTTTTCCATCACCTCATTTCTACACATTTAAGCAAATGATAATTAGTAAACTAGAACTAGACAGTCAAACCAGCATAAGTACCCTCAACACTATCAGAGAAACAGCCTTTATACTCTCTAATTTTAAGTGGAGAGAGAAAAGGGTTAATAGGCAGGGTTCTGGCTCTATAGGATCAGTGTCTACAGATAAAATACCTTGTTCTCAATTGCTGCCAGAGACAGGCTATCCATTAGGTAACATCCCAATCAAATTACAGAAGAATACCAGCACTGCAAATCCTACCCATAACGACCTAACAGCCAGTGCAACTTGCAGACACAAAGGGAACATGTTCCCACAAGGGAACTGGGCAAGCAATCCTCTGCTGCATGCTATTTAACGTTTCTAAATGATCAGCTGGAATGGCTTGAACTAGAAACTGCAATAGCCCAGTCCTGAGTGCCTATAATATGCTAGTTCACATCCAAACAGAAAAGATTTTTTTTGCCAAAAAATGTTGCCATCAGGAACGTTGCAGGGACAACAACAACAACAAATGCTTTCTGCATGCTTGAAATCCACAACCAAAATAAGAAAATCTTCAAAATAAATAAATAAATAAATACTTTATGAAGTACTTTATCAAACCTACAGGTGAAACAACACTTGTTCCTGTCCCATTATAAAGAGTATAAACACATTTCAGAACAAGACAGACATTTGGTTAAAAAACAGCGCCAAGCTTCTCAAATCCCTTCCTTGTCAAAATGTGGGGCCTCTCTATCATACCATGCAATGGATAAAAGCAACATCCATCTGATAGTGATGGGCCTCTGTGCAACGATGAACCTAGAGAGTTGACCTACCATAGCTATGTTGAGCAAGAAGCACTTTTAGACTGTTGTTCAAACTGCAAACATATAGCATGTTTCTTTTCAGCACATGTCAAGCATTCAACTGGTAGGGACAACTGCAGAACAAGGAGGAAGTCACAAGGAGACATGGCAGATATCTGAGATACAGCACTGCACACAGTGGAAGTCAACTGCGTAAGACGTATATATGCAACTAAACATTTGCTTACTAAACAAAAATGTGTAACTCACGATGGTTTGCATATTTACATAGCTCTGCTAGGGAACACTTTGTAAAAAAAATGAATAAATAAAATAAATAAATAAAAAGTGCTGAACTCAGGGATTTGGTACTCCTCACTGATCCAAACAACCTGCTCCCAGCCACAGGTTTTATGTAGGAGGACACAAGTTCATTAATTTATACATAAGAGGCAGTTTTTAAGCACAAATTTCCCGAAAGAATGCAAAAATTGATTTTCTATTTCCTGCCTGAAGAAATTTGGCAGGAAATAGTAATTTTCTCCTACTTTAGTCTTTTCAATGGTAGGAAGGCCGACGATATCAGAACAGGTGGGTTTTTTTTTGTTGTTGTTGTTGTTTTGGTTTGGTTTGGTTTGTTTTTTTTTGCAGAATTTCACAGACTCTGTGCCTGCCAGTAAGAGAAGGTGGGCTCTCCTATGTCTTCTTTTCCTCCAGATTTGTTAACCAAATGTCCTCCTCCCCACTCTCTATGAGCTAGACAACTCAGATTTAATTGATGCATCCATAATAAAAAAAGTATGTCCTACTTTATGCTAATTTATTTTTAAAAATGCTCTCAGCCTCTACTGGTATCCTTATTTGCAGTACTTCACTGATTGACACAACTTTACAGGGTCCTGAGTATATAATTTAAACTATTGCCTTAGAGGAGAGGAATTACAACTGAACGAAAAGAAAGAAAAAGCATTATGTCACCTCCCATTTCTGCTAATTAAAAATGTAAGTAACTCTATATAAAACCATCATGAAAGAGAAAAAGGCATGTCTTGTAGGCACAGTCCTGTTAGGTTGATATAAAATGAATAATTCCAATAATAAACATATGTTTTTATCCAACACATCCAAGTACCCACTTAACTCATCCTCTCCCTTCCCACACAGTTCCCTAGTCAGTGATCAGATGAGACACAAACTCTTGACTTTTCTACAAGCTATACTGGAAAGAAGAAGCAGTTTGATTTTGTAGATGGGACAAATGTCATCTGCATACCTACCACAGAAACAGCATGCTGTTCACATACTAGTCCTCTTCTGTCAACCAGGTAACACAAGCACTTTTTACAGTTTCTTTTTTAGGCAGCAATCAATAGCTCAACATCATATACTGTTAATACATATTTCTGTACAGTTAGCAATAAGCAGAACAACATGGAGAGGACACCTAGTGGTGATCGAGGACACTTAGGATTGTGTAACATGGAAGCAGCACATTTAATTAATACAAAACCTGATTTGGCAAAGCACTTCCATTTACTTACTTTTTAAGCACTTTGGTGAGACTTAAATACAAGCTTGCTTGAATGCTATAAGCTATGCTGGCTCTGCATTATTGTGATTATTAGAAATAAAACTGTAAAGAGTAGGGTAAGACACTGTGTGTGATATGTTCAGAAATCCCAGGAATATCTTTCATTAAACACCTGAGTGTTAGCAATAGTTAGAATGCTTATAAATGCTTCTGTACGCTCATTGAAAATGTTAGCCAAATTGAAAACCAGATTTCAGTACAAATCAAACTAAAATAAGAAATGATGCAATTCATAATTATTGCATATTTTACTGGATGAATGTTTGCAAAATATAACCTTTGCACATCTTGCAAAAAACATTTAGTCATCTTAAAATCTATTCTAATCCTAAATACCAGGCATCACAGAATGAAATATTTAGGTTACATTTTTAAGAGTATGAGTTTTTGTTTGTTTGTTTGTTTGTTTTTTGTTTTGTTTTGTTTTTACTGGTACATCTACTAGATATTGTCCTGTGATTAGAATAGCTTTAAGCAAAGCTTTTAAAATTTTGTTTTTAAGGAGTTTTGGAGAAAATTATTTGATAATTAATTTAATAAAGTAAACTTTTATCATAGGCAAATTTAAGGTAAAGTGGTATATCACTTAACATCCCTTAATTGAAACACAGCAGAAAAAAATGTTGAGTTCTTATTTGAGAATGTAAAGTAGTTGTTTTTAACAGCATATTCATTCTTAATTCTGCATATCTTAATTGTTGAATTATCTATGAGCATTTGTAACTAAAAAAACTTACAAGTTGCATGCAAATCTACATAAAATGTTCAGGGGTCAGGCACTTAAACACTCTGAATCTCTTTTAGAAGTATTTTCCAAAAAACGATTTATGAACCTCACCATTCAAGAATTTCTATTTTATTTCAAGCAATATGTTTTTGGTTTGTTTGTTTGTTTTTATTTTTGTTTTTGTTTTTGCTTTTAAGCTATCCACTGTCTAGTTCTCAGCATATTCATTTCCTAATCAGGAAATGATCAGGAATCTGATAGTGGTTCTCTCATAGTGGATTCCTGGAAATCCTTTACCTAAAGTTAAAGTAAATAAGAATTAGATTCAGTAGTTTGTATTTGGGTTTTGTTTTTCTGTTTTGTTTTGTTTGTTTTTTTGTGTGTTTTGTTTGTTTTTGGAAACAAAGCTAAAAACAAAAACAAAGCAAACCCACTTGTACAGTAATTTCTGCAATCAGCAATTTAAATAGCTAACTTTTCCAGGCATGTTGTATTACATAATTTTGTTTAAGTAAGTGTATGATCTATTTTTTAACATCTGGGTTGTAAGAGACTGGCATATTCAATCCAGTAGCTAAAAAACAATTTTAAGACAATGTGTATTTGCAGATTCAGTAAATGAATTCCTGCCAACACATCCCCTGTACTTTCGTTTAAATGTTTCTCCTCGTTTCTACCAAGTAATTTGTTTGGATAAACTATTCACACCACACCAATGTATCAATCATTTCACATATATTGTACTAAAATCTACAGTTCTGTTCACTCATAACTATTACGGAGAAAGCTTCTGCAACGCATACAATATTTACCTCCACATGGAGGACGTTCGCAGCTTGATACTGATTCAATTGATTTAAATGATGTGGAAATAAATAAACCATGTTTCACTAGTATCTTATAAAAATCTTTAACATTTTTGCCTGTTCCTCTTAATGTTCAGGACACTAACCAACTAATCAACTGAAGTTCAAATTAATGATACCAAAAAAGGAAAAGCTCCAACAGTTTCAACCTGTCTTTTCTGTTTGAGGACATATATATACTTCAGTGGAAGAACAGTCCTGTTATATAACCTGGTTTGTTCATTCATCAGTTTCCCAGAAAGTCTACACTTGGCAGTTTATGATAAAAGAGTTTGCTGACCGTCCTCTCAATATTTTTGACATAATGCTCATTATTTTGTATATCAATACAGAGTATTTCAAATTTATCTGTTGGTTAAAACCAACGTGTCAGTGAAAATATGAGAAAAATATTCAGTCCATTTAACCACACACAAACAGACTCCAGCTCTGTGTCATAAAGATTTGTGAACAGGTGCTCTCTGTAGTGCATATGCACACAGAATACAGAACAGATGAGTACCATCAGCAAAGGTCTCGCTGACTGCCACTGTGGGATCATCCATCTATTGTTTCCTAATTCATCAAAGTTCATCCAGTTTGTCCAAACAGGTTGCTGTTTTAAAACATTACAGTGCTGTAACATATAATTTCTTCAAAGTGGTAATGGATCACTGCGCATAACAGTTTCACACCCTGCATTCAAAGTAATAATCAACTACTGTGATAACAGAAGCCAAATATGAAAATCCATATGACTGCTTTCATTTCTGATATCCATAAAATACTAGAGAAAAGCAGATTTTTATTTATTTATTTATTTATTTTGGTACACTTGCCATTTTGGGATTTATCAGAATCTTATTCATTCCACATACATCTCACCATACCCAAATGCCTTCCCAGCTAGCAGAAGTCTTGTTCAAAGCAGCCAAGAAGCCCACTGCTGCTTCACTGAAGGTTCAAAACCAGGAACAAAAATACTTCAGATCCCCTTCCACCTTCCTGAGAACAGCCAGGGAGTATTATAATGTGCTATCAAACATGAAAAGATGGACTCCACTCATGTTTTAATACTTTGCAAATAAAATATCATACAGAAATATTTCCTAAGATTCACCAGGGTAGCAAAAGGTGAAGTTACAATCAAACAGCCACGAGAAATCAGCAGCCACAGGCTATAGATTGCAAGGGCCAAAAAACAGTTATTGCTGGTAAGAGCAGACCCAATGGTGACTTCTATTCCCACTCAATGCTAGGTTCAACTATTTCTGATTTAGAATACCTGATTATCATTGGCAACAGAGGAGAAAGTGGAAAAGTACTGATTTGTCTGCTTAGTAGGTCTTCATAGCTATTAACTTAAGCTGCCAGGAAATAATGTCATTGAATGCATTTCAGAAGGTTGTCTCTCTGTAAAGCACGGAGGAGAAAAAAGCATAGCTTGATGGTAGAACTGCTAGATATGCTTAATCATTTGCCTTAGTTAAATCGAATACAAAACTGCAGTGCTCCATTTCTGTGTCAAAAATATGGTTACACTGCATTACAGGGAGGAAAAGTAGAATTTAGAAAATACATTAACAAAAATAATGACCTATATCAGGAGTTTTTTGAGAAACAACTACAGATTTATTACACATTTGATACTTAATATCATTCAGCTTCATGCTGTTTTCAATATAATCTGAAATATTTATTTGTGAGATGGCGTAGCACTGAGGTTTCTGCTAAACTTCAAAGTGAACATATTACTTTAAAAGGGAGTATATAGCAGAAAAAGCATCAGAAACAGTAGCAAATAATTCTCCAATATTCATTTAATTAACTAAATGTTTATTAAAATAACTAAATAAATTTATGTAAATCTATCTTCATAGTGTTTCAGTGAAAACACTTTACAAAATAATTCTCATCACACTTGCTGCAAAAAAAAATATTTAGAAAACAGCAGTTATTTTTCCTACATTTTTAGCACTTCCTTTTAAAACGTATTATGGTATTTAAAACTGCAGAAATGCAGACAGGCAAGAAATGAAATGCTTGAATCACAATGGTATGTGCCAAAGCTCTAAATGCTTCCTAGACATGGGCATGCCAAATTAGGGAATGCCATAACTTCCTGGAAATCTCACCATGCCAAATTGGCAGGCAGCATAAGGTCACATCTAGAAATAGTGGAGTTGACAGTTTAGAAGGAAATGATTCAGAATTTGAAATACCCATTTTTATAAAGAAGGTCAATATTCAATGTATTTAGCCTCCAAACAATGAGCATTCTAGGAAATGTACGCAATTATAAGTGGTTTCAATTTTTCTTATCAAACAAAAATACGAACATGTATTTTAAGTTTTATGTGATTACAAGAGTGTTTATTTGAGGCTAAATGCTAGTCACGAAACTCAAAGGCAGCTTTAGGTTGCTGCTAAAATTTCTGATGTTCTCAGTAGGAGACCATCCAAGTTCATTGTGCTGATGGCACATAATTTTTGTTTCTGTGGTTAGCAGACAGAAGATGGTTACTCCTCTGTGCTTTCTACCAAAAAGGCTTTTCTACTAGCATGTCTACATAATTATGCTACCTGGTGAGTAAAAAGCTTTTATTCCCATTCTGGTTCCTCCACAGCTTTACAGAGTGACCTGACCAGATTTTCTTGTTTTTATATGAACAGAAGTGAATGATGTATTTGTATCTCTTACCTCTTCCCACTGGTGTATGTATCTAATCAGTCTTGAAAGGCGTAGTAAACGTAACAGGCTGAGGATTTTTGTAAATCTCACAATACGAAGTGCTCTTGCTGTCTTGTAAACCTCTGAATCCATTCCTTTTTCTACAATGAGAAAGATATAATCCACTGGTATTGACGAGATGAAGTCAACCACAAACCAGCTTTTTAAATAATTCATCTTAATGACTTTAGGGTCCAGTATTATTTCAGAGCTGTCTTCATTAACAGTCCCAGTTCTGAAATTCATGATCAAGTCCAATAGAAAAACAGTGTCTGATGCCACATTGAAAATAATCCATGGTGTTGTTGTTTGTTCTGTGAAGAATGTGATTCCAACTGGTATAATGACAAGGTTTCCAACCATCATAATGAGCATAATTAAGTCCCAGTAAAACCTGAAAAAATGGAAGAAACAGAATGGTTGATGCAATGAGGTATAACGCTTCAAAAAACGGTCCCTATCACACCACCAACTTCACTTCAAGCATATTTTTGGCTCTGTACAAATTACTTACAGTACTAAAACTCAGTGTCAGTTTTGCCCAAATGTGCTAACATTTTAGGTGTGTATTTACTTTGGGTTAGCAATTACACTATGCTTTTGTATAGAGATACTACATATAGGCAGATGCTTGATCTTGTTATTGCTAGGACAACTTTTTTTTCTGATACAACTTTGTTTTAACTCATTTAGTATATTCACAGTCACTAAAGACAAAGTAATTAATGCTCTTCATTATATGCCTTCCTTCTCAAGAATATGTATCTAGGATAAAGACGGTACCATGCTTATCACTCCATCTGAAAGGTGTGCGTGTGGCACTCAGTAGAATTCTCCAGACCCGTGTCAAAACCTATTAGTAGCGTGTTTATATAAGTAAAATTGACTTCTCTTGCCAATCACAAGTGCTTTAGCAATGCAGTATTTTTATTTATTTTTTATGGCTTCTGTCAAAAAGGAAACCCAAATATCTAACGGACAACATGTTAAATGTAAGTGCCTCTATGAATAATGGCATTCATGCCATTACAGTGCTGGAATAAAATCACAGGAAGGGAAAAAAAAGCACTGAAGCAAAATAAATAAATAAATAAATAAATAAATTTGCTTAATAACAAAACTTTCATCCTCTTTTAAAATCTGAATTGAACTTCCATGCATTTTTACAACCTGACAGACTATCATCTTTCAGAGGTAGCTAAAAAGTTACCTCTGAAATAACAAGTTGCAACTTCCATGGTATAAAATGGATATTGCATTTCACTATTTTGCTCCAGTATCACCTAAATGCTCCTCTCTGAATGCTAACAATGCTTGATACAGAATGGTAAAAAGCCAGGCTCATATCTTTAGCATCTACTATAATAACAGTGAGTAAAACTGCCTATTACATAGAACACACATCCATCCTGATGGAAGATTTTCAGGGGATAGTAATATATACCCAACAGATTCTAAGAAAATTATGCTAACTCCTGAATGTTAGATTGTTAAAGAAATTTAATCTTGATCAGTAAAAGAACTGAAACTGAACCTAGGAAAGCACGAACCCCAAGTATGACCTCTTGTTCTGTTTGAGAAAAGATCTAGCTTTGCAGTCCTACACTGAACAGATGGTGGGACTAGATGACCTCCCACAGGTTCCTCCTGACCTAAATTATTCTGTGATCCTATGACTTTCATACATTCCCATGCAAGGCATCAGCATCCCTACATTTCCAGATCAACCCCATAAAAATCACTGATACCTTATTCAGTAACAGAGAGATAGCACAAACTATACACACTCAACATTTGAAGTAAGCAAGGCAGCATGATCTGTTCAGCTTAACAGTCTGGAAAGGCACAGAAACCAGTCAACAACTGTTCCCCCTGGACTCAGTGGCCTTTCTAGAAGACCAGAGGCAGCAATGGCTTCACAAGGACCTGACTGCTGGGGCCATCGGTTGCAGTGAGTTTTGGGTGGTGGACATGTCACCAGCACAGCATCCAGCACTGCCTGCCTGGCTGCCAACAAGGTAAATATTCATGGCAATCAGTGATAATTATAAAAGTTTAATTGGCCACAGAACATTTCAGAACCACATGTAGAACCACATGTTTAGTTTTTGCAAAACTTGCACACAGCATACAGGTTATATTAGATTCTAGAGATGGCTTGTTGTACTCTCCAAATGATCTGGGTTTATAAATTCCCTGTATTTCAAGCTTAATCCTGAACATATTTCTCAGTTCACAAATTGCTAACCTAAGAATACAAAATAAACAACTGTTACTGAACACACTAAAAGAAGAACGGCATAGGATTGAGGGTGGCATGAGAATTCCCTGTTTTAAAATTCTTTATTCCAGGGTAAGGCTACAGAGACCAAGCTTGACTTACATTTGATAGAGTAGATAGCAAAGTACCTTAACTGACACTCAGAAATTGCATAAAATAAACTTTACAAGTTATTCCTCGTGTACAACAATGTGATTTCTGTCTTACACATTTTCAATTTTGCAACAAATGTGAAGACTAACAGCTATAAATGAGATCAAAATTTGATGGTACCCACCATACCTGCACACTAGCAAAGAATTCCATATTTATCTCCTCATTTCTTTAACTAATAGGCTTATTGCTGTACTAGATACCTCTTCAATAATCTAGAATTACCATACAGAAGGAGTCACTAAATTTATATATCACTGCTACTATGACCCATAGGTAAAATTACCACAAGTGCTTTTACAAAGCTATCAACCAAATTTTTTCTCAAAGCTGTTTTAAGGAACATACTTCTCCACGGAATCCTGAAAATCAATGGGAAATAACAACAAAATAATCACAAGAGATGTACATGTATCTGTACCTTTCTCCTAAACAAAGTATTCCCTGATTTCAGATCATAAGTGCCTAACCATAAGAGTAGTTATGTAACTGAGGCTAACCAAAGCCACACAAAAAACATCCACCTTCCCCCCCCCCAAAAAAAAAAAAAATTCTAATACCAAACCAGCTGATTTTATCCTACAATAATCCAGTTTAAAGGATCATTATGCACTGTGTTTATACAAAACACACTGGCATTCCTGATGCTGTATGTCAGCAAAAGTTGTGTTAAGTCAGGGCTTCAGTAATAAAATAAAATCTAATGCCAAGGTCTACGAGATTGCATCAGTTTTATATTTTGATTTTAGTGCACAATGTAGTATAAGCTGATTATGTAGCTAGAAAAAGTCTTATCAGAGTATGATTCATTTTTCATTTAGAAATGAATCATATGTTTTCCTTTAGGAAAATGTTTCCAAATGCCATTTTCTTGACCACATTATATGATATTTTTCTTTCAGGTGAGAAAAAATAGATGTAATTCCCTGTCTTGCCCTCTGTATCCTGTGCAGAGAAAGTAATACAATGCGTTCCTTGCCCAGCAGTTCAGAACATCCTACTATTCACCTATTTGAGAGCCAACTGAAAAGCTTCAGAAGGCCATGCAAGGAGCTGCTATTGGGACACAGAGTAACCCTTTGTTTCAAGCTATTTTTAGAACTATTTATTTGGTTTAGCTGCTTCCCTCCACCCCCACGAGGATGGTTATAAATCTTTAAAGCTTACAGCCTCAAAGTCGCAGATTTATGTAAGGTACTAAGCATGTTGACAAAAAGCGAGGAAGTGATAAGCCTATGACACAAACTTGTTCAGGAGGCAAAAAAGAAGAACCTAGCATTACAAAAAACTTTGAAAGCTCATAATGACACGCACGGACTACCCATGGCAAATGGCTATAGGGCTTACTGATCCTTCAAAGCTAGCTCAGTACAGATACTGTACTCAGTACAGCTACTGCTAGTTGCCATTAACCAAAACCACAGTACAGTTATCAGCACTGAAATCTGCACTCAATTATTACTGAAACATTTGAAATGGTTCTCACAGTTTTTATATCTCTAGGTGAAAAAAGTCTAAGTTCTGAAAGAGTAAAAAAGCACAGTTTTAAGAATATTTTTCTATATTTTAAGGAGCCATTTTATACAGGAAAACATCACACGATTACTTTGATATTGTCAGACATAACTATTTGAATCCAGTCCTCTTTCCCTGATCTTTTCACTCATAATTTATCTTCTGTACTTTCCAAACACACTGACGACAAGGTGTTTTTTAAATCTCCAGAACATGCTGAAACTTTGGTGTTTTATTTATTGCTACTAGTTCTCAAGAACAGGACAGTCTGTTTAAAATGAGTTCCTTCCAAAGAAGTGATAAAAAAAAGCCTTAGCATTAATTAATCAATGTTTGTATCAAGCTTAATAATGTAATGCACTATAAATTCTAGCAGGAATTTTATTTTCTGCTTTATATATCCAACCCAGAGAAAGCTGTGTTTTAAAGAACAAAAAAAAAAATCAGCTCTGAACTAGGTAATTTGCTGTATAACTTGTTGTATATACAACAGCGTCAGAAGTCATTGAGATTTGCATTTCCTTTTATTTTCTGGATGCTGCCCATTGACACGGTCTCATTGTCCTTGAATCTGTGCATATTGATAAATTATTATCCTTATGGTACACCTGCATTGACCTAGCAGAAGTTGTCAGCAGTCTCACAAATCAAGCAGCAGAGCTAACAGCATCTCTAAGGTACTGGGTGTTTTGACTTGAGGCTACAGAGGAGTCAGGGCTTTGCTTAATATGACAGCTTTCTAGTTTCCAGAAAGATCATGAAAACTTGAGTATTAAAACAAAACAACACAAAAACTTCATGAAATTCAGTCACAAATACTCATCAGCCATGTTAGAAGGCTGAAATGTTAGAAGGAATGAAAAAGATATTCAAATTATTTATAAAATATCTTTCAGTCCAGACCTTATCCAGACACAATTTCACTCTACACAGTCAGGGAATCAAGAGCTGTAGAAAATTTTCACAAGTTTTCCATGGAAAACTTGTCTCCTCTTTAGTTAAATATTTTGATCAGCTAGCAGATGCTCAGTGAAATGAGTACTTGACATCTTCCTCTCACCTTCAAACATAGCTTTATTTCTTTTACTTCATGGATCACCAATTCACCTTACAGAGAAATCAATATCTTATATAGGACAAATCTGAGTAGAAATAACAGTAATTTAAAACTTTATTACAGCATAGTGTAACAAGTACTAAACTTGGGATTAGCCATATCAGAATTTGATTCTCACAGGACATCATCTTTCTCTTGCTTCGCAGCTCTATTAATTTCATTCTTTTAGTAACAGAGAGCAAAACTAAACACACATGAAACCATCTGCAACTTTCGGAAAATCATTGGAATGTGTTGGAGAGGACAGAATGAGGAAGAAGGGACGGTGTTCATCAGGGACCCAGAGTTCTTTTTCATGATGACACAGGTGTCCACCCACCCATGTTTCTTCTGGGAAAAAAAGCATGTAAATAAAATTCCTTACATTTTTTTTACAAGAAATATTGCATTCAATATCCTCCATGGAAGGAGAATTAAATGTTTAAATATTGCAAACATATTATGAAGTGCTTCTGTGACTTACAAGTTCTGACCTCTGGATGTATCACATGAAAGATGATATAAAATGAAGTAATCTTTTTATTTCTCCAAATATATAATTTGCTTTAGGCTAGCTCTGTGATCACATTAACACAAATATGTTAAAATAACTAGTGAAGTTTCACTGCTCTTCAGATTTGACAGTTTTTTGCTGGAAAACAGGTTACTTCTGCAGTTGTGTTCTTCTTCTATGTGGATAAAACTTTTTCTCATCTGAATGTACTCATTCTTCAAGGTTTTATTGTTTTTTCCCAGCTTTGGGACTACACTTCATTCTGCAAAGTTTTAGGAAGGCAAAAGGTTGGGTTTGGCTTTTTTTAAAGAGAAAATATTCTCCTGAAAATTTTATTTATATTTCTTATTCCCCTCTGTTTCTTCTCTGACTGCTTTCACTTTGTTAATAAATGCAAATGAGGAATCTTGCAAGGTTGAAACAGTCCCTTTCATGCCTTACTCCTACCTATTTTAAAGCAGTAGAATAGAGTACTAAGAGCATCTCCTGAAATTCAAGTGCTGATCTTGAACTATGCAGAAATATTAAGTAGTAATATTATTACTAAGTAAGAGCCTGTGATAGTCTCATTTGAAAATATCATCCAAATTGGCTATTCTTTTTTCATTTAAAACATATCAAGCTTAATGAACTTTCAGTGACTTAAGGAAAGCTCCAGAAAGGCTTCTCTACCTGCCTGAAAAGGGTGAGTCTAGGATGAGGCTGAAGTTCTGAAAACTCAGTTTCACAACGCAAATTACAAGCAGTGCTGGACCTGGCAATCTTCCAGCCCAAGAGCTGTATTCTCTTTCAGACTAAATCAATTAAAATAAAATTAATTACAATCATAATAATGAAGACTTTGGATGGTCTGAAAACTTCATTTGATGTTAAACCAATACCGAAGTCCTTCACTTCAAGACTAGCCATATATGCTTGGAGATCCAATCTATGTGCTTTACTGTTATTTTTTAAATATTGATGCAATTTTCTGCATGGTATAAGAAAATGAATTCAAAGACAAATTAATAAAATTCAGCACTGCCGAATCCTCTTTTTTTTTTTTGTTTTTGTTTTATGCAGCTATAGACTGTACCTAAAAATTAGCAAATTGTACAGTTTCATACTACTTTTTTTTTTCATGAGTTTTACTGGATAAGAAAACACAATTACCATTGGAGATTTGCAGTTTCTAGCTCAGTTGCAATTATATGCATAAGGCAGATGATCAGATGAATGTAGCTCTTGGGGAAGCCGATCAGAGCCCAATGAAGCCAATGAACAGCAATTTGCTACTTTTGAAAGGCTTTGCTTAAGGCATTTCGTTCAGTTTAAAGCTTGAGTGCATCACAGCCTTGATTACTAGAAAAGAAAAGTTGCGGTACTGTCCACAGACAGTGACTGTAAATTTGACTGATTTCTATTAAACTATTATATAAGTACATTTTTAGTGAATTCAACTTAGGTAGTGGATGGCACATTTCATCAAAAGAATTGTACTTATTAGTACTGATGCAATAGCTTTGGTCCGAAGTTTTCGTAGCATTTTACAGGCATTAACAGATTAAGTCTCATGTTCTGAGATGGAAAAATAAAGACAGAAGAGTAGCATTACCCTCACTGCATGTTGGAGAGGAGGATGGAGGGGACAAAGAGAAATTTATGTAACATGGCAATATTATTTAATAATGAGTCTCTTTGGTTTTAGCCAATAATCCCCTACCATCAGTTCTTGAATACATCTGCTGTTTGCAGTTGGTTTTCCTCCAGAGAAACTTATTAAATTACAGTAGAAAGAATTAAAATCTGACTTCCATCTAACCTTGGGCAAGAGAAGTGCACTGCTCCTGGAGGAGCTCTGCCAGTGTGATGGAACGCCCTCACCTTTGCACAGCTCCTCCTTCCTTCAGGCTCACTCCTTGGTGAAAAAAAAAAAAAAAGAAAAAAAAGAAAAAGAAAAAAAAAAAAACAGGCTAGTGCTCCTGTCCAAACATCTACCACCTAGGAAAAAGTGCTGGGGAAGAGTCAGGACACACAACTGAGTTTGCTGCTGGAAAAGGTTGAACCTATCTGTGCTGCCCTGTATGCCAGACCAATCCATAAATATTTCAGATCATCAAAACTGCATCCGTTCAATGCTTCCAACATGCCTCACAAGTAATACGTCTTCCCCAGACTCTTTCTGTTCATAATGTTGGACCATAGCCTCTCAGTATCAAGCAACATTTTGTGTAGGCACTCCAACTGATGTGTTTTGAATTCATATTGCCATTGATAAATTAATCACTAATTGCCAAACTCTGATTCTTTAAGTGTCAGCAAATTTCTGTAGCAGATCACTGGGGGGAAGGGAAAAAAACATTCGTGTTCTCAAATTAGAAAGGACCACTTCACAGGAATGAGAAAAACTCTGAAAGAGATGGAGATCCAAGAATATTTCAGCTGCAGAATAATCTTGTATCTCATGTTGGAGCACTTGCACTAATTAAGAATTTTGTAGTGACAGAAATTTTAGGAGTGCCTTTTAAAAACATGACATTTAGGATGCCTCTATATGAAGTAAAAGTTGAGAGGCTTAAATTGGGAGAAGCCTTCTGTAATTCTTGTCAAAGCTTTTTTTTTTTTTTTTTTTATGCCTTAGAGATTCTTGAAAAAGTGCAGAAAACAGCAAATGCCTTATGGCTAACATGCCAATTAATATGCTAACTACTGATTTATGTCAGAATAATAAGAATTAATATTGCTCTTTAATATATTTTTTTAACCAATTAAATCTCCCAGTTATCGGTGTAATATTTAAATGTTTAAAGCTTCTGCTGATGGAGAAAAGTCCATTTCTATCTTCAGAGAAGGAGCAGGAGAAGAGATGACAGGGAAAACATTCCTTAGTAGTTATTGACACATACTAGTCATGACTATTGGTGAGGAACTGGCTTGTGACCACCAAGTGAATTGTGACCATTAGCTTTTCTGACATGAATACCTCTGAAAACAAAAACAAGACGAGTATCAACTTAGCGAACACAACACACCAAGATTTCTGGTATTTGACAAATATACAAATATACAATTTAGTTCTGATTTTCACGTGAAAAAAAAATTCTTTGTGCATATTGTTGTACAAAGATACAGTACAAACTGACAAGCAACTTCAAATAGCTGAACATGGTTTATCATTCTTGGAAAAGTTAATTGAAGGAGAGATTGGGCACTATGTTAACTAAAAAAAATGAGGTGGTCTTCAAATTCAAGGGAAAAAAAAAGATGCATTTAGAAGAACTACGGACAGGTGTGAAACAAGTGAATGGATTACCTATTCAGACTTTTTATTCTTACATCGTAAGTAAAAAAAAAATATACCTGACAGTATTCATATGCCTCTTATGTATCTACACAGATGTATTAGATTTTAATGCAAGAGTAAGTAATCAAATTAGGAGAAATATATCAAGTTATATTATTATTCACTTTTACAGCTATTTATGACTGATCTTCCTCAAATACAAAAGCAAGTATTGACAATGAAACAATATTTTCAACCTTTCCTTCAAAATAAGTGGAAGTATGGTTCTAAAGATCAGTAGGTTGGTTTCTTGTAATCCATGAATATCACACTGCAGTAAATCATTGGCTTCAAAAGGCACTGTATCTCCTTGAGTGAGGTATGCTGTTGATATCTTCTCCTTTGACTTAGCAGATATAAACTACAGCAGAAACCAATAACCTCTCCCCAGGTAAGGTAGCCACTAGATCAGAGAGTCCTTCCCACTTTTTTGCTCTGTCAAAGCACAATAACCATGAGAGGTGATAACGATGTTGAAAATATCCATGCCAGAAGTGCAATGCAAAGTAAATGTTAAGGTTCAAATCCTCTCCTCCACACGATGGAAACTAGTCTATACTTTCAACATCTGGGCTGATGGTTTTCATTCCTGAGCTGACCAGTGAACAGAAGCATTCATATACACGCTCCAATAAACAAGCCGAAAATGGTATTAGTCTCAGCTGGTATTTTGTAAACCGAATTCATTGTATCAATTTACTTATATCACTAAAAAAAAATCAACTGAAAATACAATTCATACCTTAACAAATACTTTAAGAAATGACAGATGTAGACTTCCACAAGCCAGCTTAAGCCTTTCCCCATGCGTCCACATTACAATACCCCCTTTGCAGGGCAAGGTACCTTGCAAGTTCTGTGCTAATGCATGGGTAGGAAGGTAAATGCTCAGCTAGGAAGTTCAATATCAAGTTTTACCCACCATTTTCTCTCAAAACAAAATTTCACACTTCATACATTGAAACACCTGTCCCTACCAGGAAAAGCAGCTTGTGCAGGTTTCTACTCCTCACACCAACCACATTCAGAATCCTCCATTTGTTTCATTATTCAGCTGGCATCCAGATCCCTCTGTTAGCCATTTGCCTTCCATAATATTTAAATGGATGCAACACAACACTAACATTTCTTTAAGATTTCCCAATTTACATACGTAATGTTCCAATCTTATCATCCTTTTGATAGCATAGCTCTCTACATGCACCACCAAAACAAGCCACCTCATTATCCTGCTAGACAGCACCAGCACCAATCAGATAGACCTGCTATTCACTTGTTTAAAACAAAAAGGAAAATCCAGAACAGAAAAGCAAGCAAGGAAGACAATACAGGATGTTCAAAGATATCTAGTTACTGGCCTAAGTAACCATGATATTATAGTCTTACCTCTGCTTCTCTTGTCTCCTTTTCATGCTATTTCACTCCCTAATGCTCCAGCAAGCTCCGTACAGCCAGGCCTAAGGAAAACCTCTTGTAATGCAGTTACAAGAAACTCAGCCAAGGGTAGAGGTTTGGAATACAATGCAAGTTTCTGGGTATGCAAAATCCATCTCTGAGATTTATGAACAGTGCAACCCAGTGCTATTGCTGAACAGCTTTTTTGCAATTTAATTCAATATAAGGAAACAAAGAAGGCTCTTTTTCAATAAGATTGCTTTGGTTATTCTAAAAAAAATAAATTAAAAAAAAAAAAAAGCCATCCCCTTAAAGATCAACATTCTCCCTGTGTACACGTTTATTAGGTATTTTTCAATCTGCAAAACAAGAGATAACCTGCAACATCAGGAACTCCGTAAAAATTGCCTCAACATGAAATGCAATGAGAGCTTTTCTCTTTCTGATACACCTTTGCCAGAAGCAGTACTGCTAGGCATATTATTCCCACAGCTGTAATTAAAAAATGAGTTTCCATTGCAGTTTTTCACAGGTATACACAGCACTGCAGTAGATGTTCAAGATCCATTTCTAAAAACTTAAACTTTACTAAATTTTTGTGTTTAAATATATCTGCTAATTATTTTAATTCAGTCATATGAAATTGTTTTTCAACCATTGGAAGACATTTGTTACCTCTACATAAATTAGTAAAAGTTTCTATTCTATCTAGATTGAGACAGAACCATCGGAAGTAAAGTTGTTATACAAAATATGTTTATTGGATAAAGTTTTTTTTCTCTGCAGTTGCCCTTATTTTTTTTATTAAAATATGGCAATCACTTTGAGCTGCAGAGTAACGTCATTTTCAGCCTGAAAAAAATAAAAGATTGATAGAAATATTAAGATCTGAAAAATTATTCAAACTTTACCATAGACTTTTTTACAACCTTCTCTTATAAATATTTATCAGAAAAAAATATAAAAGGGAAATTATTTAATAATCTACTTCTCCACCAGCAAGCTTCATATTTGGTAGGGTGCTTTGTTTTTCACAGTTGACTTTGAAGCCTCTTGGTGCAGAACTTCTCCATCTTCAGTATTCAGGAGTTCAAACGAAGCACTCCACCATACCCCTCTGGGATTGCACAGCCCTCAGGCTAGTTCTGGAGATCAGGCACGCCATGCAGGTTAGGGGTGACAAGGGAAAGTGTGTGCCTGCAAGCAAAGCTGCCTGTAATAGTAGCCACTGATAAGCTGCTCTAAATAAGAAACTTTGGTCAGGGACCTATGACCCGAAGGATAACCAACAGCAAAAGTAATGAGGTAGCTACTTACTACTTTGCAGACAGATGATTATTGCTTTGAGACACCAAAACAGAAAGAGCTTCCCTTTACCATGGCGAATAAAATGCCAGATGCCCATCTTTGTCGTTCATCCATATTCAAGCAAAATGAAGTTGTCTATGTACCATAAATAGGTTTCTGGCTTTCTGCAAATTAAAACATTTTACTTTGGAGACCTCAGAATATGTTTTAGCTACAATCCAATATTCCCTCAGAAAGACAAAATTTAATTTAGCCAAATATTTGTGCTTACTTTTTTGGAGCACAGTGAGTGATGAACTATTCAAAGAAGTTTAAGATAAAGAAGGGCAATCATTAGAAAAGACAAAGAGATGTTAATAATTCATTGGCTGAGAACCAAGAAATTTAGGGTGAAAATTTATTGGTAGAACTTCTCATCAGAATAAAAATACTGATAGAAAAATACCTCAGAAAAATACTGACAGATAAACAGCACAATTAAAATATATAATTTGAATGAAATGAAATAGGAAGCATATTTAAGTTATTCTGATATATTAATTCAGAGAATACACTAAACTCATCGGTTGCTATTTTTAAAAATCAGTGTTGCCATTTACAGCTCCTCATGACTAGAATTGTGAAAGGTATTCAGCTGCAGAGTCCAGATGCTTAAAGTACCTGGGTCCCCAGCTTCTTTTGACATCCAAAGATGGATAGGCTCCTAACCTCCATCACAGATCTTCACCCAGCATACTGTAGATTTGCACACACTGTTCAGAGCCCTGGGTAAAATTTACATTTTCAAAGCCATTCCAGAAATGGAAAACTTTGTACTGGAAACATGAAACCAACTTCAATATCATATTCTGTTCACTCATTTTGCCAGTGAAAAACAGTATGTACATTCAATACTAAGATGAGCTGCAATTCAGTGACACTTAATGGAATTACTAGGTCAAAAAAAAAAAAAAGGTAACAATCAGTACCCAGAGCAGCAACACCTGCTACCATTATCTGCAGTCTCCTGGTACCTGCTTTTCAGGGCCGTACAGTTGGCTCTCCTTACAAGCCTGAACCCTGTCATGTTGTGGGGAGCAAGCATGAGAGTGGAAGTTCACTGCAGCTCTTACAGACCTTCCACAAAAAAATACATTTAGTTGATCTTGTGTAGAATGTGAAAGTTGGCTGCAATTTAGAAACAACAGAAACATCCCTGGTCACATCTAGCGATGTTAATATAGTCCTCAGAAATGAGTGGGGTGGTGGTGGAAATTACTGAGTAACACTGGCTTCAGATCATACAGCACTGAGGAGTCTTGCAGATATCCATCTTAACAAGAATTACCTCTCACCAAAGGAAAATTAGCCAGCATGCAAAAGACGGCACAAAGGCAGACTACTGGAAAATGCACGCCTAGGAAACAAGAACAGCTTCAGTTTTCAGTTTAAAAAGAAGCAAGAAATTTAAAACTCATGGCTTATATCCTTAAATAGGTCACTAAAACGAAGAGTTTAATTTGATTCAGTTATCATTTATTTAGTTCATATCTAGCAAAGCACATGAAATAATAAAATTGTTAGGTACTCCAACATCAAATACTTTGAAATTGTTTTTAGATTTTTTTTCACCTGTTTCAGAGAGATCACCCATCAAAACAATTTAAAACTTCAATAAATACATGTAAAAACCCTACTCGAATTTAACACCCAGCAGTATATCGTTGCACTTAATATTCTGCTCCAATTTCAATAAACATTCACAAGTTAATAAAAACATGCATTTCAGATATTTACCAACAGAATGTATGCAATTAAAAGTCAATTTTGATCATGTGGGCACCTAAATTAGGTTACTTATCTCTCACTTGTCCCACACACGCAACGTCTACTGCTTAATAAGCCATTGGATTTCAGACATTTTCGATTTTGACCCTTTTAAAATGCTCTGTTAGATCGCCTGCCATCTGGCAGTGCTTACTTTTGATACCACACTCCCTCTGCATTACAGAAGTGTGCTTCTCATAATTACATCTTTAATGTGATAGATGTATGCAACACTAGAATTCCCAAGCTGGCAATAGATGGGCTGAAAGGACTGTTTGGGCAATGCGTCTTTTTACTAGGTCTACATTAAAAGCACATTCAGTTGTGTCAGTTGCATTCTCAACAGAAAGCTATCATGGGAACTATGCTTGCAATTACTTTTTTTGTTTTTTTAAGTTCTCTGCTTACAAGACCCTGTGAAGAATGACAAGTTCAAAATGCCAGGGAGAAGTTAGCCCAACAGCTCAGTATTTCCTAGCTAGAAGACTCAGTAAGAATGGGAACTACGTAG
Source organism: Anser cygnoides (assembly GCF_040182565.1). Taxonomy (NCBI): domain Eukaryota; kingdom Metazoa; phylum Chordata; class Aves; order Anseriformes; family Anatidae; genus Anser; species Anser cygnoides. The sequence goes on from NC_089912.1 coordinate 70,191,123, forward strand.
AAGGGCTAAAAAATGTCAATAAAACCATCGGTGTGTCATTTCCATTTGTATAAAATGATTTTTTATATCTTAAGGAAGGGATGGAGTGGGAGGAACAGAATGAAGTTGTTGTCCTCAAAAATGAAAAAATTAAAAAAATATCACCCAGTTGATCTGTCACAGACAGATCACTACGTTCCTACTACCTTTCAGATTGAGATGTCTATAAGCAGAATTTCACTACCTGAGAGTTAGACCATAATAAGTTATTTCAATAAAAGACAGAAAAAGCAGGATGTAGTATTTAGGGAGTCACCCAGATAGCAGTTTCCAAGAAGACTGGACACACAGCTCTGAAAAACAAGTCATCTCAGAAATATTCATAGAAGCATAGAATGGTTTGGTTTTGAAAGGACCTTAAAGATCATCTAATTCCAACCCTACCATAGGCAAGGACACCTCCCACTAGAACAGGTTGCTCAAAGCCCCATCCAGCCTAGCCTTGAACACTTTCAGGGATGGGGCATTCACAATATTCTTGGTAAGGTGAATAATGAGAAAGGTCCCAAATTAACAGCTGAAGATTGAGGGATATGCTTGCTTTATTTTGTCACTGATGTTTTGATTCCAAATTTCTGCCTCACAGACTAATCCCTAGCTGGACCAAAAAATAAAAATAATAATAAAAAAAATCTCTGCTTTTCTACTGAGCTTGTCTGGCAAAGGTGAACCAGACTGGTAGACGAACTTGGCTGAGTCATCTCCACTGAGAAATCAAATGCAAACAAGCACATACACAGCCATCTCAAGGAACCAAGCCCAGGATGTATTTGGGGAACCCAGAAGCTTGGTAGCACATGTTGCGAGGTAATAACAGTAAGAGGTTTTAGAGGGCAGTATTGCCTACTACTTGTTTTGTAGTATTTTCTCTACCAGTCACATATCAGAAGTTCTCCTGGCATGAACAGATAAACAGAAGTCACACAAGAGTGACCAATGGAAAATCTCTCAGCAGTCACGTGAAGCTTGATTGCAAGCTGGTCTTCCAGCTGGACCCTGGTCTTCCATCCATACATGTACCCCATCTCCACAGTAGAATTGGATAGATCTTACTGTATGTATCTTAAAAACGTTCTGTATAGTGCCCATACCTGCAACCTGGAGCAAGTTTAAATAATCATTTATCATTAGGATCCTATTATATATTACCCTAAATTCACTGCAATCTACAGATTTGCTCAAGGTTGAGGTCACTTCAGAACAACACAGTCTCTCACTGCTGTCATGGCATAAAGAGAAGTGAAGGTCTGGGAAGTTATTGTAAGCTGCAACAGAACCAGCCAAAAAAACATCTGTGCTTCAGTATTTACTCTGCTGACAGGAGAAAAAAAGTCTGGAGGCAACCGGAACATGGTACATATGTAATTTGACGGTTTGATTCATGAACACTGAAGTCAAGTTATTCTTCTGTGGGGCTTTTCACATACTGAAGGTTTAACACAAGCATAAGCTTCAGTGGATTTCAGACTAAGAACTGGATGAAAAAAATAATAACACATAAAACAAAATGCAGCCTAGATAATTTTTACATAGATTGGCTATTTTAAATTACGTAAGTTCAAAATAGTAAAGAGATAATAAAGAGACACTTACTCCTGACAATACCAGACTGGACTATCATTTTCTATGTTTAACTAGCGTTGACTGCTAGCATAAAGCTACATGTGTTTTTTTCAGCAGAAAACAAAATATCATTATATGATTTTTTAATAAATTATTTTTGTAGAGATACAAAATGTATTAATGTAATCAACACACTAAATTCCAATAATGTAGCAAATTGTTAATTAATATGCTTTGTTAAGTGAGACAACCATAAACAGCACATAACTTAATAAAATAAGAACCAAATTATATTCCTAACTATATGGTGTAATTCAAATTGTAGGGATTTCACTGGCATAAGTAAGAACAGGTTTTAGGGGGAGTTCAGGTTTTTGGATTTGTTCTGTTTGTGGGCTTTTTTAAATATATAATGGCTACAGACTGCATTTCTTTTGTAATCAAATTAACATTTTCTAAACACATGTTTGCTCTAGACTTGTTCCAGCTGCATTGCAAACCGAGGTAGTAAGATTATTTCAAAATATCATGCAGCTTGCCTGAATCTGACTATCATCAGATTAAAAGATATTAGCAGAGATTTTATGGAAGCTAAATGACAGTGTCCTTGAAGTAGTACTGACATTGACTGCAGCTGATACAGTTTTTGGTCATTAACATACCTTACTACGTGTCTAGAACGAGTCCTCCAATAATTAGAGCTGAATACACTATGACTTTTAAAATTAAATCATGCCTCTGGGAAAGAATCAGGGAATAGACAGCTAAAGGACTTTCAAGCAATTAATAAGAACTATACTGTCAGGTTAAAAATTAAACATTGTAAAGTAGGTTAAGAGTTTCTTCACTCAAAAATCACATGTTGACATAGAAGAAGCTCTCAAGCATTCAGTTGAGTGCACAGATGAGAATGGACATTGCTTATTTAAATCCAAATGAAGCAGATTTATCTAACTTTCAAATTCTTCCCTCCTCCCTAAGAATAGTGTTTTGCCTTCTACTGGTTTCAAACCTAGCTGCTCAAAAAAAGCTAACAAAGTTTAATTAAATTCTGCAATGTCACTGCTCGTAGGAAGATACCAAAGCACTGGTAGATATTCATACTTGTTACGTGACATCTTATCTCATAGATCCCTGTGTCTGAGTACCCTAAAAAGCCTATCCCAAACTGAACAATCAGAAACTGTCTCTGAAATTTTGAATTGATTATGTAAGCATAAACAAGCCTAAGCAACTTATCAAACATTATGCATTTTCACTCAGCTTTGTGATCATTAAAAATCCTGAAACAAATCCTAGATCCAGATCTTTATTTATTATGCCACATTTTTATACAGTTTTCCAATTCACAGTTCCCTCCATATACTCAAGCCCAAGAAACAAAATAGAAAAACAAAACAAAAACAACAATAACAACAAAAAGATGTAAAAGAATTATAAGCATTGGTTATTTTCATGAGTTAACAAATAAAGTAGCAGTAGGCATTCAAAAATTTGTGGTCTTGCTAAAATAATCAATGGGAATACAGAATAGGTACTTTTTTCCCCATAAGCCAAGCATGATTTTTATCTTATGAAATCCAAATTTTTATTAAGATTATCATTCTCCATATAAGTACTTTTTTTCCTCCCTGTATTCAAAACAACAAAAATATCAGAAAACTGTAGAATTCCTCTCATGGTGTTCAGCATCCCAGGTCAAAGGTTAAAGACTTGCATAGAAGTTCCCCAAAACATCATCTTTTAGATTAATCACAGGAATTCTGTAATGTTTCGGTTTGGTTTGTAGTAGTTTTATCTTTGGTTTGGGGTGCTGGTTTTCCACTGGATTGGTTTTTGGTTTCACCCATATCTCAAAGTCAGTACACACACAATTACCTTTACTTAGATTATGAAGAAGTTGAATGTTCTAAAACTAAGTATCCTGTACTTGTTTACTTCCTCATAGGCAGGCAATCCTGCTGATGAACTTCAAAACAACCCTAGTTAAATTAAAAGTATATCAGAGAATGGAGGAGTTATTTATTCAAGTTACAGTTACTGAGCTTTCTCTGCTGTAGACACTACTTTGTATTCTCATGTATGTAACATTAAAATTTTGAAAGAAAATGCAATAAATGGACTGTTATTCCAGGACTAGAATGTACATAATAAAAATTGTGAAATGTTGGACATGGATGTGAGCTCAAATGATGCATTATAATTCCACATTATCTGGAGACAGAAGCATGATCTATCAATAAAACAAACTGCTTTCCTTGCACAAATAGAAGCATAATCTTCCCCACATCCCCTAGAGGCACAGAATGTGAGTGGCTGCAGCACCAACCTCAGGTGGATTCAGCAGGCTTTCTGTTGTGGTTCTTGAAGAAAATCACAAAGGACACTAGAAAACAAGACCCTCAGGAGCCCAAAGGCACAACACACACTTCTATACATCTATGTTCACTCATAAATGCTTACAACCAGTATAAAACCAAATGCCAGTAGCTAGCTTTAGTCACCTATTTCACAACAAATGAATCAGTGACGGACAATGATGAGACATTATTCAATATTAAAAATAATAGCAACTGAAGATGAAAAAGAATCAAATTCATATCTGGCCCATATTCTACATCAAAGCATTTCCAAGAGAATATTTTGTTGCTTATTTTTGGTCCTGCTTACTTGCTAACACCTACCTTGATGGGAGTTATGTTTTACTTGGAGAACTATTATAAAGCTTAATATATAACTTATTGTTGGAAAGTAATGTTTTCTGACATTATAAATGAATTATTTAGTTTAATGCTACAAAATTTTCATTCTATCCTTTGGGGCATTTACAAAAGTAACGTGCTAAAATGTTTGAATTTTGTAAATCAAATGCCATAAACTGCTAATGATCGTTTCAATACTAAATGTTTATCTATGTTCAGTGATGTACAAAGAGCAAATACACATGTAACAGGTATAGTTTAATGGGAAGAAGTTTTTATTTAATGCAAATATTAAAAGTTTAATGCCATGATGCCATTTGAAAATGATATTTAAAAGACAACCCCAGCTAAACTGTACTTCTGTCATAAGAACAAGTACATTAAAAAAAAAAATCAGTTTGTAAAAGAATGTATAAATCCTCAATTAACAATAAGGAAATAACTCAAAGTGTCAATATAGTAACAAAACCTAATCACTAATCATAAGTAACAAAACATTTAGAATCTGAAACTACAGCTATTTCCTACTCCTAAACTACCAGTGACATAATGTATTCTTTAAAACCGACACTAATTTGTAACTATCTATTTAATATTAACCAAGATAACTTATATACTTGATTTTACATAACTATACAAATCACATATATGTATGATATAAAACATTGTCTTAATCACGTGTTACTTCCCAACTCTACGGCTCTGTATAAACCTAAGTAGGTAACAGCTCACAAAAAGATAAAGCTCATTAGCTTCAACTGAGACATTACAGACAAGTGACAAATGAGAGGGACAAAGTGCTTACCCTAAGCTTCTTAAAATATGTTATAGGTATAACACGTAGAGCGAAGACAAAGAAGAACAAGTTTCAAATCAATACAGACACAAACTTTAGAAATATGTAAATGAGCTACCCATAACATGCAGAGTACACCACATCAGGGTGACTGCTGGTATTTGAGGCAGGTCCAAAAGGTACATACAAGCTAAAAAGAAGACTGATGCACAAGGCAAATTTAAGTTCAAAATGGACAGAAGTATAATAATTCATAATAATAACAACAATAATAATAATACCATGAGGCACATCACTATTATGACTTACACTTTGGTTTGTATTTAACTGAAAAAAGCTGCATGTGTGCATGACAACATGGATGGATAAAACTGTACAAAATAAGATAATTCTTTTTTAATGGCAACATACAACAATTCTGGAAGTAACTAGATGTATACAAACATTAACATGTCTTTCACTGTGACTGAAACACATAAAAAACTTACATTAAATTTAGTTACAAGGTATGATCAATAGAGATTTATATGATTTATGAGGGTTTGTGTCATAAACTTCAGAGGTTTTTATAACTGTCAAATTTGTATACAAAAAGCTTTGTTTGTTTGCTTTTAAAGAAATGCATGTGTTATTCCAGTTTCAAATCTGGCATAGTTGTATCATTCGCTATTTTTTGAAAATTTCTGTTTTAATTTCTAGAATTAACTCTGCTTTTTCTTTTCCGTTATCATTAAAATAGGGCTTTGTGCTTCTTATATAAGGAGACCTTAGTTAGAGGGACTCTCCCAATACAAAATGGCAATAGATTATTGTTATTGTTGCACAGGAGTTCATACTTTGTTCATACCTTACACAGGAAAGGGACTTTCACCACTGCCTGCATTACACCTCCTGACCCACCACACCATCAGGCAACTCTCTATCACAGTCCAACTTGACTTCAGCTTGAAGCCAATTAAAATTTCAGTCCCCACTTTCAGTTAAAGCCTGTTCTGAAACACCTAATTGAAAACTGTAACCATCAGAGCATGCAGGCTACATTTACTCGCACACATTAGTCCCACTCAGTCTTTCTCATTAAAACATTCCTCTCCCTTGTGACTCTGGAGGTAGTAGCATCTCTGTTTTGTTTTTAGCGCACATACTACAGATGCCCTAGCTGATGTAGTAATGAAAGGAAGACTTCCATGATACGGCGAGTTTCTCTGTGCACTCATTGACAGGGAGATGCCGTAGGGCCAGACCCAACAGGCCAGCCACATGCATGCAAACCCTCTGAGAGTTCGTGAAACTCATGATGTGCCTGAGTGATAGCCACCAAGCACTCATCTGAAAAAATGGCCACAGTACATTCATTTCCAATGATATCAGGAGTCTGTAAAATAAAGAAATCACCCAAATCCCATGTCTACAATAAATCTGCTATGAAATGCATGAAACCTCCATGGCAGCCCCAGAAGCCTTTGCAGTTGCTGGGGTCTCCCCCCACCTTCATGCTGCTTTGTTTTGTGGCTGGCTCCGCAATGCCTTCCCAGGGTTGCTCTTACACACACGAGCAGGTACAGTTGAAGGCTCCTGGTATCTCACAGCAAGCATGCAGGACTGCAATAAACACTACCACTGATGATAGATTTTGTGACTCATGCAACTGCACAGAATTGCTGTCCAGGTTCAGAGAGGCAGCAATCACAGCTGGGAAGAGACAAACAGAGGTCCTTGAGTGTGCATTAGGTGCTCAGTTTACGTAACAGCTATAACACTAGACGTTAACCTCAGAAAACTGGGAAGAGATAACCAGGAACAAAACAGTCCCCTTGTGGAAATATTATGCAATATTTATGGTATTCAATTCTCCAAGGATGTATCTGTGTGATAAAGAGCAAATTCATCCCTGAAACCCAGGCAGGACAAAGAGCCATAAAAGTAGACACCATGCCCAGCAAGGATGACAGTACATTCATACAGCCCTGAGTTTCTTCACAATTTGCACACTTCTGCACACACCAAAAAGGGTGACATGAGGGCACAGGGATACTGCCTGTGCCCCCCTACACCATGCAGCCAAATTGCTCAGTGTCAATAAACATGAAAAAATTTATAAATAGCAGGAGAGAATGAGGTCAGTAACTAACCAAATGCATCAAAATACTCCCGCAAACGCATGCAAGCACTTGGAACTAGAAAAACAGAAATAGATGAGAATCCACAGGAGCCCGTATCAGAGTTTTCCCATCTCTTATGTGGATAACACATCATTCCCCTAAGTGTGCGTGTATTCAAAATTTACAGTAACATCCATTTTCACGTGCTACAAATATCCTAGTCATAGTTACATTTACAAGTTTACCCTAAGTGTTCCCATTTTGATACTGGGAAACATTTGTCTTTTTACCTTTTCGTTGTTACATTGATAGAAAATTTAGTTCTTTCCCTTGGTGCCATCCACATTAACACAGTGAAACTAGAATACCTCTGACTCTTTGGAAGCTTTAAGGCTTGTCTACGTACAAGTACTACATTCTTACAAAATGCAAAAACATCAAAACAACTCCACCCTTATAGATGCCTTTACTCTGGAACAGAGACACTGTCAGGATGTGCTGACTGGCACTGCCCTTATTCCTGTATAGAAAGATGAATTTACTACATAGTACAACTTCATTGCTCATGTCTATAAATACTGACACCCAGAAAAAGTAGTACCTTTATACGGTTACAATTATTTCAGGAGAAATGACACAAGCAGCTCACATTTCTCACTGAAACTGTCCTACTGGATAAAGAACTGGGTTTGGATACGCCCACATCATCTGAGTCTGGAAAAAATATGAAGAACTATGAACTTTCTTTCAAGAATCAAACACTTTAATACTAATAAAATAAATACACAATACCCGCCCCCCACCGAAAATACAGTTACTTTAAGAATATGGGGATGACAGGACTGAAAGGGTGCAGTGTTGCTTATTCCTACTAAAAAGAAAAAAAAAAAAAAAAAGAAGTAAACATATGCTATGATCTCTAAACCTTCCCACAGGAAGAATCGGGACAGCATTAGAAGATATTTGTATAATGAGACACAATCAAAATGCTTATCAACTATTTGATATATCACCTTTTAGAGCTGCATGGCACAAAATACAATTTGTAACCTTATCCTGCACAAGACATCGCTGGGCAGTGTACCCCGCTTGGACCCTGAGCTTACAACAAAACAAGCAGCTTGACTCCCAGTAATAACCTCATTCATTTTAATGGCATCCTGACGTGAATCAAGTCACCCATGCACACTGGTGGGAAGGCAATAGGCTACCAGAGCCACGGTGCCCTGCTGCTTGCCCTCCTGCCAGCAGACAGGCAGCGGGAGGACCCATGGCTGTCCCCCTTGGTGCACCTGCTGGTGCAGCATAGCAGGCAGGCAAGGGGAAAGGTATTCCAGGAGCTGATGCTGCCCCTGGCCTCCAGGGAGCCAGCAATTTTAAGCCAGGACGAGGTGCATGCCCTACCCTGCTGTGGGACTTGACAGCGTGTGGTGAGCGTGACAGCTCGCTGCCCAGCACTTCATCCCAAACAGTCCTACAGAAACTCAGTTTTGCGAGTATTTCCTCGCGTTTCCTCCTGGAGCATGTTCTATTCAGCCTATTTTTGTGTAAGAGATGCATGTGACTGCTGAAGGTGCTGGATTTTCCTTTTTTAAAAAAGGGTCTCCAGTGTGGTTCACTTATTATGTATATGCAGAGTGGTCAATTCAAGATCTTGATCAAATATGCTTAGCAACACTGGTATTTTTTCAGCAAATACCAGAGAGTGGTAAATTTACAAAGGCACACAGGCAGCTGGCCTGCGTAGTAAAATGAAATAATCCTTCATTTAAAACACAGTTTTAATACCTCTTCCCGGGAATTTATTTGCCCAGCTTTTCACAAGATCAGTCTGATTTTGCAAGCACCCAACCCACCACCAAAGCAACCCAGCGCAGCGTGTACCGGGGCACCTCTGAGAGCACCAGCCCGGCACGCAGCGCTAGCTTGGACAAAGTTATCTCCCTCCAGCTCCACCAAAGCCGCCCCTCCGGCGGCCGTGGGTGTCACCGACACGGCTCTGGGTGCTGCCACCGCCCCCTGCCCGCCCGGACGGCCCGGGACGGCCCCGCCGCGGCCTCCCCGGTGCAGCACGCTGGAGAGCGCCGAGAGGGAGGGGAAGGGGAAGGGGAAGGGGAAGGGGAAGGGGAAGGGGAAGGGGAAGGGGAAGGGGAAGGGGAAGGGGAAGGGGAAGGGGAAGGGGAAGGGGAAGGGGAAGGGGAAGGGGAAGGGGAAGGGGAAGGGGAAGGGGAAGGGGAAGGGGAAGGGGAAGGGGAAGGGGAAGGGGGCAGCTCCGCAGCCCGTCGGGCCAGGCGCGGCGGAGCCCGGCGAAGTTTCAGCGGGTGTCGGTGCGGAGCCGTGCGGAGCGCCCCGGGCGCCTGCCGCCCCTGCGGGAGCGCCGCGCTCACCTGAAGTCGCTGTAGGGGTGGATGATCCAGAACCCCGCAGTTTTAACCCTTTCCTGCTCCTTCTCCACCGCCTTCTGGCTGCCGAACATGCGGAGGGAGAATTTGTTGACCCCCGGCTGCAGCATGGAGGTGAACTGCCGCTGCATGAAGCCGTACTGCCGCCGGGGACCCTCGGCATCCTCGAAGCCCACGGCGGGTTCCTCGCCCCCGCCGCCGCCGTCCACTTTGAAGCACACGGAGTTGCCATGCTCCTTCACGCCGCTGCCCCCACCGCCGGGGCTGCTCTGGGCTTTCTCCGCCGGGGCTGCCGGCTTGGCCGGGAAGGCGTTGGCGCTGCCCTCGTCCCGGCTGCCGGGAGAGGAGCTGCGCTTCCCAGTCTCCATGCTGCGCGCCCCGGCCGCGGGAGGGGGGGAGGGGGGGCGGGTGCCTGGGTGCCGCCGCCGGTGCCGGTGCCCTTCAGCGGCTCGGTTCGGCTCGGCTGGGCTCGGCTGGGCTCAGCTCCGCTCCGCCGTGCCGCCCGGCATGGCCAGCGCCGCCGACACTGAGCCGCGATCCAGCGCAGGGCTGGCACCGCTTCCTCTCGCCCGCCCCCTGCCGGCGGCAGCGCCGCGCCGCCCGCCTGACATTGAGCGCCCCGGAGTCCTTCAGGGGCTGGGGCGGCCGGGACGAGGGGACGGGGCGGGGCGGGGCGGGGCGGGACGGGGCAGGCCCGGCCAACCTCACAGACCGGCCCCTCTCACCGACCGGCCTCCTCCCTCTCTCCACGCAGGCGAGGGGGTTTTCCGTGGGCAGGGGGGGGGGGGGGGGGGCTGCCCCGTGGGTTCGTGTGTAACGGGTGAGGGAAAGGTGAGAGGGACCCCGAGCGGGAAGCGGCGGCTGGAGGTGGGGCATCGCCCCTTCCGCGCTGATTGCCCCCACGGGACGTGGGTTGAAGGGCTGGGGACGGCCGGGTAACGGTGTCCACGCGTGGTCTGGGATGGGCACCTCTGGTACCCAGCCAGGTGTGAAATGGCAGTGAGGCCGCGTGCAGGTGGGCGCTTTTCACGTGGGCCACGAGGACGTCGACATGTTCCTGTGTAACGGGGGATCCGGAGCTCAGCTTGTTCTGCCTCTGCAGTTGTAGCTGAGAGGCTGCCAGGAGGCAGCTGGCAGAGAAGAGGCTGCTGGATGGGAAGCAGGAGGTGTTTCTAGCTCCAGCATACTGTAAGAGTAGGCTAAGAGGAAATATGACATGCGTTGTTTTGGGTATCTGCACAAGTTATCCTGGGGATGTTTGGCAGAGGGGCGGAAAGATCCCCCAAAACCTCAGGTGCGCACTGACAATAGTGTGTAATATCTGGGAAGCTGTGGGGTGAGGTAGCATCTGAGAGCACACCAGGTACTCCCAAACCTGTCAGTGGTACATGGTTGTTTACAAACTGTGAGCGCCTTGGTCTCTGCTTTGAAAAGTGGCAGATGTTGATATTTACCCCTAAAGGGGACGAGTTTACTTGGGTTACACGATGATGGAGAATCGATACCTGCAGATGGTACTACAGGAGCTATAACGTTGTGCGCATCTGCAAAACCACAGAGGCGTGTATTAAGCACAGGTGGCTGAGAGCTGGGGGTCCACATCTGGTCCTTGACATAGGTTTGTTTTTCACACATTCACAACACAATTTTCATTTTGCATCTCAAGAATATGTTAATAGGGAATTAGCAAAGTCTCCCAAGCTTGGCTCTATTATTTTCAACAGTATTTTTCACTGTGCTGTTATCTGGTTTCCTCCTTTAAAAAAATAAAAAATAAAAAAATTAAACTGTATGGAGAAGTGCAAAAATACACAACACAATTTGCACGGTGCAGATGAGGCGTTCTGGGGAGCTGTGTTTCACAACTGGATGTAAAAGCTTTTCTCAGCAATTCTACCTCTAACGCTGTTCATGTCCAGCACACTGGAACATGTAAGGTTCATATGATGTTAACATGTTGCTAAACATGGAAGGTGTTAACATTAACATGGTGTTAGTGTGGAAGAGGATGGCAAACAGAGATGCACCGAGATGCATTGCTGGAGGCTGGGCAGTGACCAGGATGGGAAGGAATATGCTTACAGCTTGACTGGTTGAGGGCTAGCATATATAAGCCTTCCCCATCTGGAGTGATACTTCCCTGTATGATTTTATCCTAAAACAGTGAAGAGTGTGTGCACAGCTGCTGATGGCTCATGCACAGCTGCTGATAGACAAAACCCTCTTACTGGTTTATCCCCAGATGATGTCCGCCTCCTTCCCTCATCCAATGTCTGTCACCAAATGATAATTGAAAAGTAAGAAACTGTTATTGTTTTACAGCTTTGTGAGAGAATTAGCTCACACCATATCTGACAGAAACCCAGAAAGGCAAGGGATAAAAAGGCTAAGTCACACCCTATTTTTTCACATACTCACATGGTTTACCACTTTAGTGTCAGTGGAACTGACGGTTTCCACACTTCAGTCATGTATATGTTGAAACCTTACTTTTCTTCTCTGAGAGAAAGTAATTTTCCTGCTTCTTCTGTGTTATTTCAGAGGTCTTTTGCACACAGCCCTTGACCTGAATGGTCTCTTCCCAGCATAAGCTACACAGCAGCTAGTCATGTACAGGAGACAATAGGCTTGTAATGGAGTAAATCAGAACAGTGAAATGGAGACATTTGCAGCTGCAGTAAGCAGCTTCTGATGTACTTTCTTTAATTGGAAAAGTGGTGACATTGTACTAGTGGTGACAGTCCTTCATTTCTGGATTATGAAAGTTGTACACAATGAGAACATCCAATTTCTTAAGAAATTTGGATTTTGATTGTATTTAATGTTTCATTTTGTCAATGTTAACTTATCCTTACTTAGTATGGACTCCAGAGCTATCAGAGTGATTTCCCCTAACTAATTGCTCCCTGTATAAGAACCTAGAAATACCCTATTGCTTTTGGTGTATCATATAGATTAGAAAATAGTTTATTGTATTAAAACATCATATGATTTTAGAGAACTTGTAAATGAGAGAAAAAAACACAATTATGTAACATTCTCTGCATGCCTTGTGAACACTCCATGTGTATAAATTACACAGGCACAAGTGTGTGTAAAATTGACATTTCATTATTTTGTGCTTTATGTGATGAAATCATAGATTTTTATCATTTTTATTCTATGTAGAAGAAATATATACTTATTTGTGCATGCTTGAGTACTGTTTGTCATGAGTATTTGCATGGTTTTAATGGCCTTAACATGTGAGTGTCATGCATTTTATGACAGTAATCCTGAAAACAGAAAGATAAAATGAAGGATTTTTCATAATCTGTATTTTTTATAGAGGAGAATGGATTCTTCTTCATGTCAAAATAACTTATGTTGTTGTCAACCAGAAAATTGGCCTCTCCTGAGGCCCAGGCTAACATGTTAGTTTAGATGAGAGAATTTTGGTTTCACAGACAGAAAGAGAAGTAATGGAGCATGGCATGTGTGAATAGTTCTGAAGAATGCACCAAGGCTACATATGGTAGAAAGGTCACAGACTCACTTTGGCTAAAGGTATAGCTTGTTTTCTGTCAAGTTCAATTTTGATTTTGTAAGTGTGCCATGAAACACTGAAAAAATGAAATTGAAAAACTATTTCCAATAAATTACTCTTATCAGGAGTAGGAATATGTAACCTTTTTTCTTTTGTATTTCTTTGCAATATCTTAGGTTATTGGATCACTTCTAACAATTTAGTAGTCTCTTTTATTTGTGTGCATTGAATTATTTTGATTACCTGCTGGACTCTATCAGACTATTATAACTTCATTAATTCCAGTGCTTTATACCACTGTAAAACTGTAATACTGATGTATACCTCAAAATGGATTTCCTTTTCTTCTGCCAAACACAGTAGGTTTTTATGTCTATAGTAAATACAGCCCCTGTCTCCTATTTTCTCCTGTTTTCTTATTTCAGGTTTACCCATGCAGATCCAGAACATCTCAGCTCTAGAACTGAAGGAAAAAACAACAACAGTAGAAAAAAAAAAATAAAAAACAGCATTGGTAATGAAGCATACCTAGTTTGTTCTGTGAAGAAACTGGGGCACAGAGAAGTGACAGGACTTCTATGAGATGACACAGTAAGTTGTGCCTGACTGCAGAACAAAGCTCTTTCTTTTTTAGTTTTATTTTCATGCCCTATGGGACTGCTTAGGATTATTTCTCAACTGGAGATCACCATCAAGTCAAATGCTAAAGCAGGATTAGTAAGGAAGAAAAATAATATTTACAGTTACGGGAGTAGCTGTGCAAGCTAAATTGAGGATAATCCAAATTCATAATCTATGTCATTTTCTGTGTCTGATCACTTCAAGTTCACAGTAATTTTGATTTTGTGCCACACTACTTAAGTTCCTTGCCATGAATATTCAGCCAGACATATTTATTAGCAGCAAATGTTTGCCAATAAATCTTATGTAAATATCACGTGTTTTTGAAGCAGAAATAATCTTACTTCTGCAATCATTAGTATCTCTTGAAGAAAACTACTACAAAACAAGTGCACCTACCTAATGAAGTGTGAATGTTAGGTGGTGGCCAACCATGTATTTACATGATTTTCAACCATCTGTGCTGGTTAAGTATCTGCAGTCAACACTGATGTAACTATGAGCGTTGTGACTTTTGGTTGATTTCTGTAAAAATCATCAAGAGCAGATGTGCTGGACCTGTAGAAGTTTCAAATCCTAAATTTGCCTTACCAAGTAATTGACAGCTAAATCTGCTGCAGAGTGTGAAAGGCAGCTCATTCCCCGTTGCCTGTTCCCAAACGCACTGCTCAGATGTTTTCCAGGAACATGCTTTATGGGAAAGACATCTCTCAGAGATTTGAAAGCAAGGTTTAAAAGAAATCTCAAGCAGTGATGTATGTTCTGTGGAACAAAAAAAAATACTAGTAAGGTGCGAATTCATTTGTGTGAATGGGAAATAGCTCTGAGACATTACCTAGGGTGCAGGACTTAGTGTGAACAGGTACAAACACACTGGTACATGTGAACAGAAGCCTAGTCTTTCCACATATAACCTACTGGATCATGTGAAACTCTGGCAACCACAAGAACGTAATTACAGTGCACTGGGATGTGCTCAGCCACCTATTCAGTTACATTTACTCTTCAGAAATACATGCTTATTTACAACGTGCTACAGCAGTCTTTAGTGTTCAGAGCTGGCCCAGTGCTGACTGTTGGAAGCTCTGCAACAGTAGCTGAGTGCAGTGCTTCAGAGCAACAACTTATAAGGTGGGGCAGGTAAGCTTTATTGTTGCTCATGAAATGTGTGAAATTAAAGCACAGAAAATTCCTAATGATTCTTACCAACTCTCCGGGGTACCTATTAGAAAGGTATAGTCACTTATAAATTTGGTAGAATATTTGTGTGCTCTGAGTACTTACTGTTTTGAAGAACAATGTTTTAATGCTAATGGTTATTACATGTTTAATAACCTGCAATATATTTATCCAACCTTTACAGAGACAACACTACCACAAAAAAGAGACTAAAAGGTGGAAAATAAATTCTAATTGGACTTTTTGTACTCATAGTTGTATAGATAATTGTTTATTAATCTTTTGTACTGTCTGTTTTTTTGGTACTTGCAGTGGTTTAGAAATCATTAAGAAATCACTTTCTCCAACAAATGCTCAACTGACCAGCTAAATAGTTTTGACAGAGCATTTTGAATTTTTACCGTGATAAAAATCGTTAATTTTTTGTTTACCTCATATGCAGGTAAATTCCATATAAACTTTGCCCTTTTTTACAATAATACTTATCTTACAATTGTTTGAAAAACTATGATTTGAAACAGCAAAGGTGAAGATGTTTCAGAATAATTTCTGCATAGATCATGATACCTACTTAATAAAAAGCCTAACACTATGAACAACTCTAAAATTAGTATATACAGCTGTGAGAGGTCACATGGTACTATTCAGAGTGGTAAACACAATGCTGGGCAGAAGGCATTTTCAGGCTTCTTGGATCTGTTCTCTGTAATACAAGAAAAATATACCACTTCTCTAAACATGCAGGTACCTTTAATTCTTCTTTAGTGCAACTTCACGTTAACAATAGCTTTTCCATCCCGTTCCCTACAGTGTTCATCCATAATTGTATGATCACTCTACAAGTTCTTTCAAGTTAAAATCTCTGCTCTCTGAAAGACCAAATAAAGAAATGCTTTTTTACAGTTGGGTATTTCAATATGTGTGAATATCAGCATAAAACAGAATGACTAAGTACATGTTGTCAAACATTTGGCTGAGGTGTTCACATATTATGACAGATACCACACTACCTTTTAAATGATTTTCTTTTTCTAGTCCTGATCTTCCAACAATCAAGAGCCTTGTTCACCTTTTCATCCTAATTGCTCAGGTTATCAGAACTGGTAGGGTGCTTTTAGAGATAACTGGAGTGCCCTCTTGTTGACTTTTAAGTTCATTAGTCAAGGTATTAATAGCTGTCCATTTTAATTCTGCAAGCTACTCTTGTGTGTTGATTGGCTTAGTTTAAGTCGTTAAGATCCATCACGTTAACATCATATTTTAATGTATGTAGACACTACCAGTATATTTACACTGCAAGCAATATGCGTAAATTGCATTTGGTATTCAGTTCCTTATACAGAGCAATGCTTTGCTAAACTAATATCCATCTTCATTTATGAAGTTAGATATACTTCTGGAAAGATTATTGAAATCTTTCTTAAAAGGAATAACCTAAAATCTTGAAAAATGATGGTTGCTAACTGCTTATAAAAAAGAAGGCCTGTGCCAGGTGCTTCTAATTTGTAGGAAGATCTCTTTTAAAGCAAAATCTTCAAGTTATTCAAAATCAACAGATTTCAGACATTAAAGCAACAGTGGGGAAAAAAATACCTGATGACTTTCAAATCTTTTTCAAATCTGTGTTTTAAAACTTCAGACTTTTTTTTTTTTAATTCAGTTTGTGGAAAAGTGTTTTATAAATACTTCAGGGAAAACAGTGTGAAAGTCTAAATCTTTTAAACATTGATTTAACTCTTCAGTTTTACCTGCAATGAAAAAGGAATCCAGAGGAGTCCAGAGGTAGTCCTGACACAAATCTAGAGCTATACCTAGCTTGCTGTCTTTGAGGCACATATTTATGCAATTATTTTTCAGAGGCACTTAGAATTACTTATAGCTAGCTGTGCTGGTGGTAGGCATATTCAATTACTAACACTTGTAATTAGAACACACAGCGCTATTCCCTATTGATTGCACTGTCTCAGAGATGCAGGCTAAATGGTGACACCAAACACACAACCCATGCAGGATTGTCACAGGTTTTGCTGCCAGACTTTCTGTTCCCCAGTTCCCATCAGTAACGTTCTCGCAGCGAAAGACATCTCTGCTGCGGGGAAGGGGAACAAGCTAGGACAACTGGCAGAAGCAAACAGTGTGACTTGCACAGCTAAATAAACGTAAAGCCCTGTAATTAACATAGATACTTGAAGGGAAGTACTGCTGCTAGTGATACATGAGGAAGTAAACTGCCATAACGGAGTCATACTTGTTGGAGGTTAAGGAGTGTCCTTTTATTAAAGAGAAATATGAAGAGTACAATCTAAGTCAATTAGCATCAAGAAGGGGGGGAGGGAGGTGGGAGAATGTTGCTCTTTTCTTTTCTTAAGCCACTACTGGGAGAAAACACACATGACCTTAGGTATAAACAAAGAAATGAGATGGTTGGATAGCTGATATGACGTTGTTTTCTGACAACAGCAGGCCTGTGCCAGTTGGTGACAGATGGCTGTATGTCCAATAAGTCTTGTGATGGGTGAACACGGGCAGCTTTGCAGTGCATTGTAAATAAACTATTGGATATGAGTTCTGTGCATATCAGAATCTTACACACATGACTCCACACAACTGTAAGGGACCATGCATTACTGTAGCAAGGCCGCGTCTTCTGGAAAAGTAAGACAGGAGATAAAACCCAAACTTTCTGAACTGTGCTATTTTTATGTGACGGTTTTACCCAGCTGGGCAGCTGAACTCCACCACAACTACTTTCTCACTCCCCCTCCTCAAAGGAAAAGGGGGGAGAAAATACAATGGAAAGGGCTCAAGGGCTGAGATAAGGACAGTGAGATTGCTCACCAATTATCGTCAGAGGCAAAACAGACTCGCATAGGGAGATTAACATAATTTATTGCCTATCACTAGCAGACTAGAGCAGTGAGAAAATAAAAGCAAACTAAAACCACCTTCTCTCCATCTACCGTCTTCTCCCTCCTCCCCCCAAGGGGTGCAGGGGAACAGGGAATGGTGGCTGCGGTCAGTCCCTGACACTTTGTCTCTGCCACTCCTTCATGGTCACTCTCTGCCCCTGCTCCAGGTGGGCTCCCTCCCACGGGATGCCGTCCTTCCCGAACTGAGCCTGGGGGGGCTGCCCACAGGCAGCAGCTCTTCAAGAACTGCTCCCACGGGGCTCCGTACCATGTGGCCCATCCATCCCCCCAGGAGCAAACCAGGAGCAAACTGCTCTAGCACGGGTCCCCCACAGGCGGCAGCTCCCCCCAGACCCCCTGCTCCTGCGTGGGCTCCTCTCCACGGGCTGCAGCCCCGGCCCGGGTCCTGCTCCTGCGGGGGCTCTCCATGGGCCGCAGCCTCCTCCAGGCCACATCCACCTGCTCCACCGGGGGCTCCTCCATGGGCTGCAGCGTGGAGATCTGCTCCATGTGGGACCCGTGGGCTGCAGGGGGACAGCCTGCTGCACCGGGGGCCTCTCCACAGGCCGCAGGGGAACTGCTGCTGCCTGTCTGGAGCACTTCCTGCCCTCCTGCTGCTCTGACCTTGGTGCCTGCAGGGCTGGTTCTCATTCCTCTCTCCCAGCTGCTGTTGTACAGCAGGGTTTTTGTTTTGTTTATTTGCTTTTTCCTTTTCTTCCATCCGCTCTCCCAGTGGCCCAACCAGCCTTGTTCCCTGGCTCGTCTCTGGCCAGCAGTGGGTCCCTTTTGTAGCAGCTGGAGCTGGCTCTTATCTGACATGGGGCAGCTGCTAGGTTCTGCTCACAAAGGCCACCCCTACAGCCCCCTGCTAGCAAAACCTTGCCATGTAAACCCAGTACAAAGCATTATAAACATGAAGTGTAAGGAGGCTTTTAAGCACTGTATTCAAGCCATCTCCAAGAAATTTAACATTTAATGTACCAGCAATTAATGTACTTGCAACCAGAGTATTGCTCAAATAGTGGTGGCAGCTGTAGCAAATAAAGGGGAAGACAATTACAAACACTGCCTCTAAGTGATATCAATAAAAGAATCTTCATTTTAGAAAGAAATTACATGAAAGAAAAATACATATAAGTAGTAATATTTTTAAGTAATAATGGATGTACACAGTAAGCATCCTCAACAGTACCATAAGTATACATAAAGCTTTGGTAAATGAAGATACTTCCAGTATTTCTTTCCTATAGCCTTTACTATATTTATTTATTTATTCGTTAATAGCATATATATATATATATATATGTATATTTCATTTTAATGACTGTATTCAGCCAAGTAATTTTGAGTCAAGGAGGAAGTTACTGCTAAACACTGCTTTGTGGAGGACACTGGCTAGATACAAACACCTCTGGATGGAATGGCCAGCTAACCACTCATCTTTGTATACACAATGATATGAAAAGGTATGTTTGACACACAGAGCAGTGTGTCAAATACAAGTATCATACAAGTACACATACAAGTATCTTTGTTCACCTGTGTGAGTGATGGAGAAATTAGACACAAGGATCAACTGGGGGAAAAAAAAAAACTACGTGGACAATCTACATTTCAATTTCACTTATTTTAGTAAAATTTGGAGAGCTTTTTAAAAGCAAGTTGTTTGTTGGTTTTGGTACAGTGAGGATAGATTCTTAAACAATCTTTATTTGAAAATAAGATGATACAACACAAAAAAGTGGAAAATGAGAAAGAATGCTTCAAACCTTAAGTGAAAAATGATGGGGCAGTATTACAAATGCCTTTTACTTAAGAATTAAATAATATTTTATCAGATCTAACAGGTAAGTTTTTAGCATCAGGAGAAGCAAGATATTCTGAAAAGGATAAAAAATTAAAAATGTATTCAGAGAAATAGGTACAGTCATCTGTGCAAGACAGGATATTTCAAAATGGTTGTGACAAGATACTACTTGACTCAGAAGGAACATAAATTAAAGAATATTCTCAAAGACTTTAAAAACTTGTAAGAAAAAAAATGTAGCATATGCAGGAATTGCAGATAAACATAGGAAAAATGTATCTGGCACTTTATTAACAGAGTTCAATTTGTGTGTTTGTAATAGCATTAAAAAGCACAACAGAGTCCTGGTAGATATGCATAAAAAAAAGGTCGACTATTTTGATCTCAGATGATGCAATGTTACCTCCATTTCTTTTGTAAAACGTAGAATTTCAAAGTACATTATCTCAAGATGGATTTGAACTTCATATGTAGAAGACCATAATACAACCTGAAAGTTCTTAGTGGTAGCAATAGAAAAAAGGCATGGAAAGCTCTCTAAAACTTGATTTCTCTGAAATGCTTGAATAATTGTGTGCACAAGGTGGCAATTTGCAATGGTTATGTATGAATTTGCTGATGAGCTACTATGTTCTAAGCTTGGTTTTGGATTTTTGGCTTGCATTTTTTCTTGTGTTTAAAAAATACTGCCACACAGAAACTATAGGATATTCTTCCTGTGCTCTTTTCATTATGTGTCCACAAAAGGTCAGGGCTCTTACTCTGGTATGATGTCTGATGATGACAAAACTGTTGAAGCTGTGTATCTCTAATCAAACAGGATTCATAGAACTTTTTCTCATTTAGTAGTGATTTCATAGCAGTTACACACGTCATGTGTGAAGAATCACTTCCCAGTTGACATTCTATATGTTAGTGTCTTGGTAGATTTTATTCTTGGATTCTGTATTTTCATCAACTTAGATAGATTTCTAACTTCTGTCTTTGCATTGGCCATTCAGTAACTTTTCTTTTAGTTTTACAGTGCTATTTTGTACTTCTACATTTAAGCACTTTCTATATAATATATGCAAGAAAGTCCCCATTTTCTGTCTTAGTCTAAAAATTATTGGACATTTGTGATGGATCCCTTCCATGTACTGTAACGGTGAAGTAAAACTCGTATTGTAATTTATATTTTACATTCAGAGTTTCAAGTATTATATGCTTAATAGAAATTTTTAAATCCTTGTGTCACTTATGCTTATCTATGATTGCATGAAATATATGCTTCCCAGAGCATTGTGCAATTTGCAAAAACTATGGCTTCTAAAAATCAGAGCAAGCAGATCGTGATTCTTTAAAATATGCTATGCCGTCATTTATAAACCAAATCACTTTAGAATATGTCCAGGTTGTCTAGGGCTTTTATCTTCTTATGTGTTGGGATGTGTGTAGTGTAGACCTTAGTGTATTTATATGTATATAAGTTTAAAAGATTGCTTATGATCAAAGCACACATTAGCTAATATGTATTTACCACTAAGAATTCATCATTGTGGATGTGCTTGGGAATGATGGAATCATATACTTCATACTTTGAAAACTCTGGCAAATATTCCACTGACAAAACATAGTAGGATGGGAGACATTACTTTAGGCACTCCCTAATTTTAAAATTCATGACTGACAATGCTGATGTTGTTTTGTAGTACTGTGTATTCCTAACTTCCCCCCCTCCCCTCCCCGCCCCCAAAGCAAACACCCTTCCTTTCTCTGCTTCCCAGTTACATTCATTTGTGATTCTGAAAGTTCTAGGTCCCTCACAAAACCTTTCCAGATAATAGAAGGCAGGTAACACCTCCCTTGGTGCTAGACAGGGAGAAGAAGCATTTTGTTAATGGATTGCATAAATATTTACTTGCAGTAGGTCAACAGTGAAATTAGTGGGTTCCATTCCTTACTGTTGACTCAAACTGGAAAAAAATTGAATATGCTTTTGGAAGGAAGACCAAGTAGGGGTTATTTCCTGCCCAAAAGACGCTTGAACAAATGTTAAACTTTTCTTAAAATCTTGGTTATTCTGGAAACTCTAAACTAGTTACTACAGCTGGATATAAGAGAAATGTACTTTGTTTCATCTAGCCCTTTTTACAAAAATATCTGAACTGTTTTGTCCATCTGCTAAAATTCAGCCAAAGGCAGATTTCTGGCACAGAAAAAATATTCGATTCGAAATGTGTTTTTGTGCAGCTGACAAAAGTTCTGCCCCATTTATTTAAAGCAGTTCAAATGGATTTCACTGTTGGACAATCTTAATAAAAGGAGGAGGTGTTTTTCCCATCTACAATGTAATTATATTGTCACTATTGTTGTCAGATAAAATGCTAGCAGCGTGTTCTCTGGTGAGAGGAAAAAGTGAGAAAGAACATGGCAAGACTGCTGAATTGGACCTTCACTTTTATTTGCTCAGCCACCTGCTGTTTCAGATCTGTATAAGGACTGTGTCTGCCCTGCAGCCAGCAGAGAAGTACAGAGATAGTCAAGCTATCTGCACAGTTGAGTTTGTTTATATGAAACAATCTAGTAGCAGCAGCATGGGGCTCTATGTGAGTCAAGGTATTCCAGTGAGAAATAAGA
The DNA here is from genome assembly GCF_040182565.1 of Anser cygnoides. Classification (NCBI taxonomy): domain Eukaryota; kingdom Metazoa; phylum Chordata; class Aves; order Anseriformes; family Anatidae; genus Anser; species Anser cygnoides. The sequence continues at coordinate 70,213,388 of NC_089912.1, forward strand.
GTAGATCAGCTTATGCAGTAACACTTCTAGAGCTATTCCATTGCCTATGCTATCTCTTTTAAAGCTGGTTTGCTGCATCTGTACTGAACTGCAGGCATATGTTAAAAGAAGGTAGTATACTCAAGAGGAAGTTAAATAAGGTATAACTTGGCAAATTTTCCATATGCACATAGCAGAAAATATTTTATATTTCTGGCAGTCTGTCTTCCAGTCTTATAAGCTTTATCATGCTTGTGTTTCATATATCATAAATACTTGATCTCCACAAGCAGAAAAGATAATATTTTTTACAGCGATCAAGCCTTTTTTTCATCTTGCTCAATTTCTAATTCACTGAACAGTTTACCGTTATACTAATCAACTCCGCTTTACAGAGATACTTTTTTCATTAACAGATAGACAGATTGTCTTTTCCTCAGTGCTGCTGCCCACTCAAGCAGATGACTAAAGAACCATGCAGAGCATATGCTCAGCTATGCCAGCGAATGCTACACAAGCACTTTTTCTGCTGCTGAGAAATGTGGCTGTTACCATTGCTTCATTCTTCTCAATACACTCAAAGGCTTATTCAGTTGCTAATGCTGATTGAGTCATGGAATATCTTTGCCTACCACATGGAAACAGGAGGAGGAAAAACATAGAACATACACTTTTAGTAGAATATTATAAGGAAAAACACAAAAAGCCATTGTGGAATTCTAGCAATACCCAAAGGGCTGTGAAAAAAAAAGTCTTTTGCGGAGAAAAAAATAATCATTACAATTCTATTCTGACTTTTAGAGTTCAAATACAGCTTGAATTTTTATCTACGGAAGCACTCTAACAAGTCAGAACTTTTGTTGTTAATCATTAGAGAATCTGATATAATTTAATATATGTGTTTAAAATATGTGAGTCCACCCATTTTGCATACAGACGCTTGGGTAGTCGCACTTACAGTGAGTCATCTATGCTGTTTTTGTGTGGTTTTTTTTTTTTCAAGTATGATACTGGTTTGAGTATCACAGTATACGCTACCTTCATAGAAATGCTGACTGAACAACTGTTCAGTATCTCAGAAAACAGTAGAATTTCATTATTGTAACATATAAATACAGAAATTTGAGTGCTAATAATCCTCAAGGTTACATATTAATATGTAAGTCCTACAGGCTATGTTGTCTGAGCAATGAGTGGACATAGTACTGGATTACCCACAGGATCTGACAGTCCCTGGAATCAAGATAGAGACTTCTGCTGACTGGAAGAGCTAGAGGTCTGGCTGCCATTTATTTAAGGAAAATGACCCAGCAATGTTTTTAACCTTCTTTAAGAATTCTGTTGTGATTGCGGTTCATATATTTCTCTCTCTTTAAATGAGGCCCCACTAGTTTCAGTTCTGTAGGATAGACCGTGTCTAAATCATATGTGCTGATCTTTCCTAAGCAAATCCATGTGGTTCCCTGACCTGAAGTGTCCAAGGGAAACACATCTGAAGGTAAATCACCTTTGTGCGCTGCGGTGGGCATCAAATCAGCTGTTTGAGAGTGCTATTCAAACTGTAACTGTTCTTCAGCTTTTATCATATGACGCCTTTATCCATGGTCATCGAGATAAAAAGTGATCTCTTTTGTGAAACTGTGAAAGTGAATGTAGTCATGCAGGTCACCTCACTTTCAGTCATCAATCACACAAAATTTTCTGTGATAAAAATAAGAAAAATCTCATGATGCACAGGATTATTGATCTTGCTATACAAGATAATCGATTCAAACCTCAGAGGGAGCTCATTGACTGTGGTCATACTTTTAAAGATGTTTTACTGGTGTCTAGCAGGAACATGCAGCACTGCAGAGCTTGCAGGATTATTTCTGTAACTTTTAGAAATAAGCAATAAAGCCCATTTTAGGCATGTTATTTTAAAGCAAATTTTTATAACCTAATAAATGATTTAACCGTAATCTGCTTTCACTGGTAAGCAGCTTCCTGAAGTTTTTAGGTGACTATCACATACTTAATTTTGCATACCTATAGTAATTTACTTTCTGATTCAACAAAATTATAAGCTTGTGAAGGCTTGCTGACATCAGTGAGAGCATGCACATGCTCAATTTTTGGAATGCACCTCAATCACTTGGGGAACTGAGATCCTAATACTGCAAAAATAGTCTTGGAAAGATTATACAAAATGTGGGAATTTATGAATTATTGTTCAACAAAGAAAAGAAAACCCCAACCAAACATTTTTTATGAGCCCTTTTCAGTAAGTTAGAGACACATCAGGACATGGTGAAATCTAGGGAGAATGTCAGATTCCAGTCAGCCCTTGCAGACAAATTGTTTGGGAGATTCATCTAGTCATTCCTGTTCCCCAAATGTGCTTTTTTTTATAGACTCAGAAATGGGATGGAGAATGTAAAATCTGTCTTCAGAAGTACTTTCCAATGCAGGGGAGCTACAGTTTTCTGAGTTTAAGCTCAATGTGATTTCAGACCAATACACAATCCTTTGGCTAGTCATCATAGTGGCCTTCTTTGTGTACCCTGATGTCCATTGTAAGGATATCTCTTCCATCTTCTCCCTTCATGGGCCTTCCAAACTTCCCAATGAAATGTGCTAAGTTACACTTCTAATGTAAATAAGAATTCCAGCCACATTTTAACAGGACCTGTAGAAATATTCAGAAAAGAGGACTGCACATTTCCTTTGCTGATCTTGATTATCTATATAGCTTACATATATTGTTTCTTGTAACCTGATCTAATGTAGCTAATAAGCTGCAAAAGCTGCTAATGAACCAATTCACAAATTCTGTGTTGAGATTTAAAATTTTTACTTTTCTCAACTAGCTCAGCAGAGCCCACTGGCTAATTGGAAGTTGGAATATGACTATGTAAAGTGTTAGTTCAGTATTATGCTAAAACTATCTGAAGAAATCAGAGATATCTTTTTCAGTAGCTATAGTATAAACCCTGCAAAGTTTTGTCTTAAATTGAAAGATATGTAATAGAAATGACTTCATCCTATTCCTTTTAAATCAATGGAATTAATGACCTCATTTCAATGCAAGTGACAAGAGAATGTAATTCTGATACACATTAACATTGTGTCTGATATGTATCTTCCTTAAATTTTGCAAAGTCAAATTCAAACAGATAGTAAATTCTATATGCCAAATTCTATATATAATCTATGATGATGAAAATATTTGAGCAAGTACTCTTGCATGCAAATTGAATTCAATCTTGACAGCCTAACACTGCCAAAAAAGCTTACATAGAGAAATATTGCTGCCTTTGAAATTCGGACTATACTTATAAGACTAAATATTTTGTTGTTGTTGTTGTTGTTTGTTTGTCTTAACGTGGGAAATAATTCAAATGTCACTGATTATTTTTTTTTAAAATTATGGATAATGATAACATCTGCACGTAGTAGTGCAAGTAGTATCAATAGGTCGTCCTTTACTGATACCACATTGAAGTTTCCTGCTATAACAAATAGCCTATACATTTCACACTTAGCTAAGAAAAACAGTGTTAAAAATGAAGAAACACTCCTAAAATCTTCCTTCTGCTCTATTTTGTAAACTTCAAATCACAGCTCAGTGCATGCTTTGTACTCACACAAGCAATAGTAGAATATGTATGATCATTACAGGAATGGTAAAGGACTCACAATACAGAGTTTGCAGCACTGGAATAGCTTTTTATATGTTCCACAAGTTTTCTCTTCAGCATAAGAAAAAAGAGATATAGCTGAGGGTATTAGCTTGAGAGTGAGCTCTGAAAAGGACTGACCAGTCTGGGTGGCTTGGTACCCTCTCTAACTGAATAAATCATTCAGCGTTTCGTGGGCTTCCATTGTAAAGCCATTTATCCTTGAGGATAAATGAAAGCTGATGTGCCAGTTGGCACAAGTTTCTGAAATGAATACCCTGGTATTCTTTAATATCATCTAGTCTGTTTTATCAATTGGAAGGAAATGTTTTAAATTAGTGTGTCACATTCTGTAGGCACTTGAGAGAAATACTCTCAATCACAATATATTATGCTAAACAATGTAACGTACTATTTGAAAAAAAAAATTCAATAGATCAAAGTGAGTATTTACTTATTCTCATATTCAAACAGTACATTATAAATCAAATTCAGCATTAGAACTCAGTGAGAAAAGTCCGTCCTATAACAGTAATTATTCACTTACTTTGTCCTCTCTTGCCAGTGTTTCCTGTTTGAAGTTTATATCAATAAGAATTAATGCTGACAGTTGTTTTGAAATCCTTTTTGGCATAGCTGCCTTCTAAATATTAAGCAAATCAAAAATCACAGGAAGTAAATGTCAGCACCTTTCTAAAATCTAAGGGTAGAAAAACAATGATTTATATATATAATGGTTTTTGATAAAACATGCACTCTTCTTATGGCAAGAGGTTTTTAATATTGATTGCATAATTACAAAAAGTATTTTTGAAACATAATAAAATTGCAGTGTCATCTGCATTCCACCACCATTATTGGGACTATGTTTCTTTTCTCTGCAGAAGGGTTTGAATTCAGCATCATAACTGTTCACAACAACAATAAAAGTTAAGACTTTTTCCCAAATGAAATAGTTTCTTCCTCTCTGATTCTCCTAATGAGAGGGTTTTGTCCTCACAACTGCCCCATTGAAAGCATCTCCCTGCAGTGAGATCTTCAATGATGAAGTGATTTCTGTGCAGCTCTTGTACTACTGTCAAGAACACTTTTTTGGACTTCCTAGGCATGAAATGAGTTGACATTTGGATTAATGAGTTGTAAAAATCTACGGGCAAGCTAAAAATAAAACAGTTGAGGGTATGGAGATTAAATGAATTAAGAAAGAGGGGGCTGAGCTTACAGCCTTTATCTTACCAGGAAAATTGGAAAATTGGCCAGGTGTTCTTGGAAGTATAACACTGTAAGGTCAGTGGATGAAATACAGAGCTAATTCTGTGAATAATAATAGGAATTACATACATACATATATATATATATATATTTATGTATTTTTTTCTCACTCAGACATCACAACCCTAACCACTGACCCAGAATCTTGTTCCTCCAGCTTCCTTCTCTCTGGCTTAAGAAATCTTGAATTGCTTTTCTGGAAAATAGGTAGGTGTTTTAAAGTGTTGCTAGCCTACTTTCCAGGCAGATAGAAGAGCTTAAGGTGTTAAAGTCCTCCTCAGTCTGAGAAAAGCATTTGACTGTTGATTATCATATCTTGTGTTATTATAAGACTTGGCCATCACCACATTTGTTAGCAGCCATGCTCAGAAAAAATATTGTTTGACAAAAACTCTTTGTTTTTCAGGAATGAACAGGGTCTGTTGAAGCTTCTGATTTAAGAATTTCAGAGGAACTTTTAATACCCATTTGACATTTCTGGATTTTTAAAATTACCGTGGTGTTCTTTTTGACATTTCCATGCCTCAATATTAAAGATAAATAAATAAATAAATAAGAAAAAAAAAACTACTAAAGTAAAAGATTCTATTCTATTCTATTCATATAGCTATATTTTGTGTGATATCATAGCAAGATTGATTTTTTAGCACACCTTTGAGGTGCTAATTGGACTTCAAAACTTGAAAATAGAACCTCAAGGAAAAATGAGACAAAAGAGCCAAATTACAGAGGGGAAAAGATTTTCCAGAGGAGTTGCCAGTGTTTGATCCTTTCAGTCTACTAAAACAGACAGACGTTGAATTTTTAATCTAATTAAGTTAAAATTATGAGACTAAACAAACAATCAAACCTCTAATGTTTGACCCCTTACCCAAGCCTCTAAGGTTAAAACCCTTAAGTATTAAATAATATTAAATAATATAAATATTAAATTTAAATTTATTTTACATTTATTTTTAATTTTTTATTTATTAGATAATTGATATATAATATTAAATATTTAGGGTTTCCCAGGCTGGTCTAGAGTTAAAAATGGAACTAGGAGAATTAATCTATAAACTACTTTGAAACTACATCTTGTTTTCTTTTTTTTATTATTGTTTTTGAACTCAGTAAGATCTGAAATTATTCTGTAATTCTAGTTCTGGCTTGCACATCATGGCATTTTAGGTAAGTTTAAATAAATCAACTAGCTTAAGCAGAGCATAAGCATCTAGCAAAGTAATATTGTTCAAAAACATTAACGTTTAACAATAATGTTATACCTATTTGAGCAATAATGAAATACGAGATCTGCAAGCTGTAGTGTTTGAGGTAAAATAAGACCAGTTGCATTAAAATTCAGTCTAAGTATTTGCATTTTTGATGCAATCTTTATTACCGAGAATCAGCGTAAGCACAAGCATATTTTTAACTTGAAATCATTTTTATTGATGGTCAAAATTGCATACAATAAGAACATGGTTTCTTAATAATTATATCACAAATTACTGTCAGTGAGTGATTACTTGGAATGCAATGTGAAGAACAACAGAACTTGAGAGTTGGATTTTTTGTTTGTTTTGTTTTTTTCTTTGAAGCAAAAACAGTTTAAGTTCAGTTTGGAAATCAGAGAATACATATGAAATCCAGCAGGAAGAAATGTTCTTGTAAAATTTAAATGAGAAACTTCACTTTACTCAACTAATCAAAACAAGGCTGGAGGACAGGAAGCAATATATATTGTGAATAAGTTATGGATAGTACTATAAACCATGTAATTAACTTCAGATTTAATAAACACATTGAAGGGAAAATAATTTAAGATTTTCTTAAAGGAAAGAAGAAATAAGTACAGGACAGTTTTAATTTGATAAGAATTAGTATGTTTAAAGAGAATTGCACTTCCTTATTTGTAACTCCCCCTTATCCTATACATTAGTGTGCAATTCAAGTCCTGAACATTACAAGCTCAGGATGTAGCTGTAAGTTATGGTCCTGTTTTTAGTATCTCTTGCTCACCTTCCAGTCTTTACTGAGCAAAGTAAATTAAGTCAGTGGAGCTGTTCACATGATCCTATTCAAGGGATAACAAAGTCCAGCTATATTTTTAGTATATTTATTCCATTCCTATCCATAATTCATTTGTGCAAGTGGGCATTTTAATAAACGATATGAAAGAAAGAGCCATTCACGATACTTGCAGAACAACAAGCGATTATTGAAATATTTACAGTAGCCCTTTCTTGTGATATATTTAGACTAATTTCTCTGATTAAGGCACTTAGTCCCCCAGTAAACACTGATTATTTAATGTTATAGAAGTATGGTTCTTTTATTCTCTAGAAAAACTAAATACAAAGAAAAAAACAATATCAGGTCTGTGTTTGAATTGGTAGTTTTTAGTGCCTGTGTACATTTCACCAAGAAAAACAACAAGATCTGTACTGCCCAGAAATTCTCTCTCATCTGAAAAATGATCATGAAAACACAGGAGCACAGGAGCAAGACAAGAGAATGGCTATCACATTAGAGGGATAAGCTTAACTGGGATCCAAATCATTGATATATTTTTCTAATAGATGTTGCAAACAAATTTCAAAAAGCAACTTGCTGAGTAAGATTTTCAGTAGTAGCTGTTCATAGTCATCCTGTTAGAAATTTTGACCACCATATCTAAGTTTTTACATAGAATATTTGATAGACTTAATTGTACTTCATCTAATGTACCATTTTCAAAAAAAAAAAAAAAAAAAAAGCTTAATAAATTTAATGACAACAGAAAAATCCTGAAGCAGCATGGATCAACAGGGTTATATCAACAGGGATGAACAGGGTTAGGCGATGCACCAAGCACAGTTCTTGAGATCTCTAAATAATGAATGCATAATACATTTGCTACCTCCCAGTGGTTAGGGACAGGAATTGTCCCACTTACGAGCACTGACATGAAGATGCTCTTTAAAATCAAGGACTAACAAATAACTTTAACTTGGTAATATTCAGAATTATATTAAAAAATATGTTTATATTTTCCTGTTTACTGTAATTGATTCAAGTTGATTAAATGGAGGAAGGAATTCTTCTTGCCAAGATACTCCAGTACAGATTAAACGTTTTTGCCCTTTAAAAAGACCATAAAGGCAAATAGCTAAGGGCAACTTGTCTACTGCCATTTGCTTAATGAAGATTGCCTGTGCAAATTTAGTCTTGATATTTTGCACTCTGGCCCAGATCCTTAAATGTTCTTCAGCCTCTGCTGAAATCATTGGGAGTTCAGTGCCTGAGTGTGCCTGGAATCAAAGCAAGTAGAAGTGTGGAATCCAATGGCTCTTGTAGTTACTGAAAGCTGCCTGAACTTCTCTTTTGAGTTTCTCTTTTGAGTTTCTCAGAAAATACACCTAGAGTCAGAGTCGTCAGTAGGATTGAGATGTTTACCAAAGCATGTTTGCCTTTTAATGTGCCACAGTAGGAACTGAGTTTCTAGATGCAGAAGGGAAAAGTTGCTGTGATTTATAAATAAACAGAAATGACTATGTTCACAGTGAACTGATTTTTCTCTTCACAGTTCCAAAAGCAGATAGAATAATCTATTCATTATGCTGTTGAAATTTAGATGATCGGTAATATTGAAATTCAATTGGTATATGCTCAGAAATATTCCCCAGCATCAAATACATTGAATAACATAAATAAGTTTGTCTCAGCTGATTATTCTACCACAGGAATAATGCATCAATTATTGTTGTGGATAAACAAAATTCCACTCTGCTTTTGCCATCAACTCACTGATAATACCAAACATACAGTTTTTAGCTTAGTTGAAAGGATTCTTTGTGATACAGTAATAAATGACTTCTGTTGAGCAATACTTCAAATATGATGCTTTTTTCTAAATGTATCTTTAGTTTCCACTTTTGGCTTGAAAATGTTATTGCCTGATAATTTCAGCAGGGCTTTGGGTTGAGGTTTGGGGCTATTTATTTAGGTATGTTTGGCTAATCTCTTTTTCATGCCCAGGGTTTGTTAGATATTTTGTTTTGTTTTGTTTTTTCTCTATTTTTTTTTTTCTTTTCTGTCCAGCAAGCTACAAACCAATTCAGATTATGAAACAAATTTAGCTGTCATGGACAGCTTCAATTCGGTACCTTTTCAGTAACCTAAAAAACTAAGCTGTGTTATGTTAAGTGAACTGTGATACTATTAAGCTATTTCTGCTCATACTGACGCTTGTATTCAGTGCTTGTGCTAATTATTTCCATAGTGGGTCCCTGGCAGATACTCAAAAGGCTAAACATAAAAAGTAAAAAGTTAAATAATTAGAATACACATCTATATATATATATTTCTGGTTATTCAAGGCCTATGCTGCAGTCCCGAAAATAGTGAAGGGTAAATTTTTAGGTATGCCCACCTTCTGCCACTTTTTTCTGTACTAGAAGGTGAACCCGAGATACATAAGCATCAGCCGCTCTCAGTTGTGTGGTTATTCATGAGATGTAACAGTATTGTATACTGTTTGTACATTTCTGTTTTAATACTTCCTCCCTATTTACAATCCAAGAATTATTATTTCTGAATTTGGTTATCCACGTTTCCAGCGGGAAAACCTTGTCTTCCTTCTGTGCTTGGAAAGTGTCGTGTATGACACTTGTAATCTTAACAGTTCATTAATGCATAGAAGAGAAGCCTTTAAGTGCTACTGGAATACCACCTGACAAGTCAGCATTTTTATTGATTCTTTGCCTGCATTTCACAAATTGATGATAAAAACATACCCAGATCTTTAACATTATGATGGATTTAACATTTGAGATGGTAGACTTCAATGATGATCCAGTTAAGGTTCGTGAGCACTGAACCTTAAAACTGAGGGAAATGGCTAATTGCTTTTAGAACAGCTGTACAGAACTTCATTGAGTCAAGTAAATGCTATTAGTGAAATGTGAAATAACTCGTACAAAAAAAAAAAAAAAAGGAAAAACAACAATGAGACCTTTTTTTTAACTGCATGAGCACAGAATGGTAATTTCATACTAATTAATATTCTTTATGAGAAGGTGTTAGTGGGACAGTAACATCTCTACCAATTATTTGCTTTGATATCCTACTCTGCTATTACAGGCATCATGCACTCTTGCTATTCTTTCCATTTAAGCCTGAGTGCCTTCATGTAATGCATTAAGAAAATTGATTACCACCTCATGTGCTTATTCTTTTTTCTTTCCCAGAGAGGGAAGTCTATGCAGTTGGAAAATGTCTTCTGTATTTTATGTACTATTGATGTACACAAATAGATGTATCAGTCTGACTAATCTATATGTCACTCCATTTGATGTAAAACTCAGTTGCAGGAACATATTTTGCCATTGGAGCAGGAAATGATAAGATCTGTGATAGTCCATACCTCCCATGGCAGTCTTCTCCAATAATCATGGGTCAATCTGTGAGAGTACATTATCTTTTGAAAGACAATTTCTGCCTTTATTTTTAGCACCCTACTGTGTTGGAAGAATAAAGTTGTAAAGCCTCTGGGGTCCTTATGAGGACCCAAAGAGCTGTGTACCTCAGTGAAATTCTGTAAAATTCAAAGCTGCAAATATAAAAGAGGTCAGTTTTCAAAGGGAGACATCTGATAAAACTGAAGACATTTTTTAATTCTAGATTCTGAAGAATTAATTTAAATGCTTATATGTTGATTTTTAAATACATTTCTAAATCAGGGTATAGACATATAATCATAGAATCATTCAGGTTGGAAAAGACCTCTAAGATCATCTAGTCCAACCTTTAACCTAGAACTAAAGTCCTCCACTAAACCATGCAACTAAGTTCCAAATCTACACATCTCTTGAAAACCTGCAGGGATGGTGACTCAACCACTTCCCTGGGCAACCTATTCCAATGCCACACAACCCCTGTGTGAAAATTCTCCTAATAGCCAATCTAAACCTCCCCGGTGCAACTTGAGGCCATTTCCTCCTGTCTTATCACTTGGTGCTTGTGAGAATAGCCCGATCCCTACCTCGCTACAGCCTCCTTTAAGGCAATTGTAGAGCACAATGAGATCTCCCATGAGCCTCCTTTTCTCTAGGCTAAACAACCTTAGCTCCCTCAGCCACTCCTCATAAGACTTGTTCTCTAGACCCTTCACCAGCTTCATGGTCCTTCTTTGGACACACTCCAGCACCTCAATGTCCTTCTTGTAGTAAGGGGCCAAAACCTGAACAGAGTATTCAAGGTGCAGCCTCCCCAGAGCCAAGTACAGGGGGGAAGATCACTTCCCTAGTGCTGCTGGTCATGCTATTTCTGATCCAAGCTAGGATGCTGTTGGCATTCTTGGCCACCTGAGCCCACTGCTGGCTCATATTCAGCTGGCTATCAACCAATAGCCCCAGGTCCCTTCTCCCAGGCAGCTTTCCCACCACGCTTCCCCCACCTGCAGCACTGCATAGGGTTGTTGTGCCCCAAGTGCAGGACCCTGAACTTAGCCTTGTTGAACCTCATACAGTTGGCCTTGGCCCTTGGTCCAGCGTATCCAGATCCTTCTGTAGAGTTTTCCTACCCTTGAACAGCTAACGCCTAACTTGGTGTCATCTGCAAACTTACTGAGGGTGCATACTTGATCTCCTCATCCAGATCATTGATAATGATGTTGAAAAGAACTGGCCCTGGGGGGGACACACCACTAGTGACCATCCTCCAGATGGATTTAATTTATTCACCCTTTGGGCCCAGCCACCCATCCAGTTTTTAATCCAGTGAAGCATACACCCACCCAGGTCTTGAGCAGCCAGCTTCTTCAGGAGAATACTGTGGGAGAGTGTGTCAAAAGCCTCACTGAAGTTTAGGTAGACAACATCCACAGTCTTTCCCTTGTCCACTGAGAGTATCACCTTCATATCAGATCAGTCAAGAAGGACATCACAGAATCACAGAATTGTAGGGGTTGGAAGGGACCTCCAGAGATTATTGGGTCCAACCCCGCTGCCAAATCAGGTTCCGTAGAGCACATCGCTCATGTAGGCATCCAGACGAGTCTTGAAGATCTCCAGAGAAGGAGACTCCACAACCTCCCTGGGCAGCCTGTTCCAGTGCTCCATCACCCTCACTGTGAAGAAGTTCTTTCACATACTGGTGCAGAACTTCCTGTGATCCATTTTGTGGCCATTGTCCCTTGTCCTATCCCCACAGACCACTGAAAAGAGGTTGGCCAAATCCCTCTGTCTCCCACACTTCATGTATTTATAGACATAAGATACCCTCTCAGTCATCTTTTCTCAAAGCTGAACAGACCCAGGTCTCTCAGCCTTTCCTCATAGGGAAGATGCTCCAGGCCCTGTATCATCTTTGTTGCCCTACGCTGGACTGTTTCCAGTAGCTCCATGTCCCTCTTGTACTGGGGATCCCAGAACTGGATACCGTACTCCAGGTGAGGCCTGACTAGGGCAGAGTAGAGGGGGAGGATTTCCTCCCTTGACCTGCTGGCCACGCTCCTTTTAATGCACTCAAGGATCCCTTTGGCCTTCTTGGCCACCACGGCACGCTGCTGGCTCATGGTCAACCTGTCATCCACCAGGACCCCCAGGTCCTTCTCCGCAGAGCTCCTCTCCAGCAGGTCATCCCCCAGCCTGTACTGATACATGCGGTTGTTCCTTCCCAGGTGCAGGACTCTACACTTGCTCTTGTTAAACTTCATTTGGTTTCTTCCTGCTCGTCTCTCCAGCCTGTCCAGGTCTCACTGAATGGCAGCACAGCCTTCTGGCATGTCAGCCACTCCTCCCAGCTTTGTATCATCGTCGTACTTGCTGGGAGTGGACACTATTTCCTCATCAAGGTTGTCAATGAAGATGTTGAACAAGACCGGACCCAGCACTGAACCCTGGGGAACACTGCTAGTCACAGGTGTCCCGCTAGACTCTGCACCACCAATCACCATCCTCTGAGCTCGGCCAGTCAGCCAGTTCTCAACCCACCTTACTGTCCACTCATCTATACCACACTTTCTCAGCTTTGCTAGCAGGATGTCATGGGAGACAGTATCAAAAGCCGTGAAAAGACATGCCTTTCATAAACCTGTGATGACTGGACCTGATCACCTGATTGTCCTGTAAGTGCTGTGTGATGGTACTCAAGATGATCTGTTCTATGAACTTCCCTGGCACCAATGTCACAATGACAGGCCTGTAGTTTCTTGGATCCTCCTTCTGCCCTTCTTGTAGAGATGGGTGTCATATTTGCTAGCCACCAGTTGACTGGGACCTCCCCAGATAGCCAGGACTGCTGATAAATGATGGAAAGTGCCTTGGCGAGCATTTCTGCCAGCTCTCTCAGTACCCTTGGATGGATTCCTTCTGGCCCCATAGACTTGAGTACTTCCAGGTGGTTTGGTATACATGTTAGTATTCATGCATTTAAACTGCAATTTATTTACTTAGTACATATATTTTCTCATTTACTTAGATTCTTAAATATATACTGATTTTACATAATTAAGTTCCAATAGTGTCTATAAGAAAAAATAATTTTCTTACTTAGATGATTGAGAAGGGAAGGCATTTGGATCTTCAGTATTTCATTACCTTTCAAGTCACTTCTGTTTATCCAGGTATATCTCCTCAATCCTACACTGTCTTGAAACATAAGGCTAGATATTGCTCTTATCCTGCAGTGTTATTGTCTCTATCTTTCTCCTTTAGTGAAAAAAGTTCAAGTAAGTGAATTTAAAATACAAATCTTTTCTACTTGACTTTTGAGTGGGGAAATAGCTGTAAGTGTTAGTTTGTCATCACTGTTTTTGCACTGGTACTGACATACAAATATTTATTTTACCCTTGTTAGATGCTCTTTTGTTTCAGTATAGGTACAGAGCTGACTGTCATGACAATTTAAGTGAAAAAACGTGAAGCCATGAGTCATAAGACTGGCAAATGCACACACACAAAAAAAAAGTCATTTGTTGTATTTTATTTTTAAGTTTGAAATCAAAGACTTCCTATTAGCCGTTCATGAGTTTAAAGAATTACATTTTTGATTTGAAATTGAAGTATACAGAAATGTTAAAAGGTAGTAGTATCAAATAGCATATACCTGTAAAGAAATGCATTGAACTATAGTTGGAGATAACCCTTCCCTGAAATACATTGACTTTGGAAATATGTCATACCAATAAAGATGAAAGGTGTTCATCATAATCCTGACAAGATTATGAAGCAGGAATTGACAGAAAGCATTAAGTCCTTTACAACATGCCTTAAAGATACAGCCTGTGATCAGCTTAGGCACTCAGTCCTGGTTGTCTTCTGTATTAAATTTTCTTCCTTTGTTCTGGAAAGGTGGTTTTCTACACTTAAATGGACACTCACTGGGATTCTTGTTCAGTGTCTCCAGTCAAGCACTACAACTACGGTTGACAGATGAAGTGACTGACCATGGACAGCCCTCACTGAGTCAGGCCAAATTCACCTTCTGTATCATCTGTTTTTACAGAGCTTTCGTGGCATCTTTCCTTCCACTTCCCAGTGTGGCCACAGAGACGTATTTTGTTTAGCTGTTCTTCTTCTGAAAGATATTTCTTGTCTGATTATTCTTTTTGACTCTCTCTCTCTCCTTTCCCCCACCAGTTCTATGTGATCTTCTTGTTATGGAAGAACCAAACCACAGGCACTGTTTGCAGGTTCTACAGATTGATAGAGACTGGTAGGACTGAATTCTGTGAAGAGCACTGGCAATCACCAACATCTGTATGGACAGGGCACTCAAACAGAACACATACAGCAAATAAGCCTTTTCTTTAATCAGACCTTTTAAGAAACTTTAGTGAATAACTAACTACCCATCAGTCATAACTGACAAAAGTCAGTTCCCTCACAACTCAGCCAAAAGCTCCCACCTTGTGCATAACATAGCCTCAACAACCTACAACTACAAATTGCAATGGACAACATTCATATTGCAAACACAGCTACTACAAGTAAGATTTGCAAGCAGATGAGCTAGAAATAGTGAATCCTTTTCAGAGAATTGGTTCCATGAATTGTCTCCTATTGACTGCTCACTATGTCCTATTTTTGAGACCAAACTGTTCCTTGTTTATGCTGAAATGAAATCATTTGATAGACAGATGACAGGCACACTAGAAGAGCAGCTGTTTGCAATATCATTAAAAATCCTGGCAAAACCAAGGATGTTGAAAACAGCTGCTAGACACTTTCAAAAGTAATGTCATTATCTCTCTAGACTAATTCTTGAGAGCAAAATTCAATTTCTTAATAGTAAATCTTTGCGTTTCATTTTATGGTAGCTGAATTAGGCTCAGAGCTCTTATGTGACATAAAAGAATCTTCATTTTTCTTTGAATTTAGAAAATGATACTGAGCCCTGAAAATGTATTAGTGTCCCCAATATCATTTATCAATGTTTAGAAATTTGTGAACTTTGGGGCTAATTTACTACTTTTGTGTCTTTTTGCTTGTTGCATGTGTGTCTCATTAATAACTAAATGGACTAAATTATTTTGCCTACAAACTTCCTTTATATTCCTTTGTGATTGGCAGCATAAATTCTTTCCTGATTTGTTAGGAAAATGAATTACACCCTCAAAACCTCGTTTTAAAGGACTTGAAACAAAGCTTTTTGAACAGATTGGAAAGATTCCAAAAGGAAAATACTTTAAATGTTACATGTGCATGATACTGTATATTGCTAGAAGAAACAATAAATGTGGAAAGCAGCTATAGAGTTCTCTAGAAATTTCTAGAAATATTCTTTCTTGCGATATATCCCCTTCCATTATAAAAAGCACATCTACAGGGCAATGTAGTCAACACATTCAAGACTGGTGCCATAGACTGTGTATCTTTTATTACTTTGATTTCATCCCCTAAAAGGAATTGAGCTTCTCCCCTTAGAAGCTGCTCTGTAATGCAGACAGTAGAAAGGATGACTGGCAGATTGCTTCATCATCATACCTGATGTGAAATAAAATGCTCATGTCTCCCATACACAGTCAGCTCCTTAAGTCTACTTTCCCTCTCCTTTCCTAAAAAATGGTGCAGAGTCCACCCATCACTCCTAAGGCTGTCAGGGAGGACACAGGAATACCTGTTCTGGAAGGAAAGAGGAGCTAAAAACCACTGGCACAAAAAGAAACCTTACCAGCCAAAGCCTCCAGTACGCAGCAACCATGCAGGTCTGGTAGCAACCAGATTTATGTGAGAACCCAGATTGCTGAATGGCTCCAGTAGTGATGGACAGATCCAAGCCCAAGTCAAATGTGCAGCTCAGGCTGTGCCTGGATCAGTGCATACTGCGGTGTAGCTCCAACAAGGAGTGATGGTACGTGTCAGCTTAAATACAGCTCCTGAGCAAGGGGGAGTGCGGGTGGCGAGTGTTTCTCCCAACAGTATCATCTGTGGTTACACAATGGTACCAGATCGCTGACCCTCAGCTCAAGCAGCAAATTGCCAGTGCTTTCTGGTGCTCATGTGCAAGTAGAAGTATGCTCAAAAACTACATATGTTGTGGGAATGATTAGCTTGTTTGTGTCTTTAACCACAAAAATGTGAGCATGCAGTAAAATGCGAGCATTAAAAAAAAAAAACAAAAAAAAACAAAAAAAAACCTCTCTTGCTTTAACCTTAAAGACACTTAAAAGTGTGTTAATGCATCTATGGGTTTATTACGGGTTTATTTTGTTCTAATGAAATGTAGATGTAATTGTAAATATGCTTATATGTCAGACAAATATAAATTTTGTTTCTTTTTTAAGGTTTACTTTTTTGCTGGCTTAGGAAGTGGGTCATTTGTTGTTTTCTAAATTTTAAGTGAAAGATATAGGCACTGAAATTTTACAGAAATTTGGATGCTGTTTCTTACATAAATTTGGTTCCAAAAGAGAATAGCTAAAGCAGAACATTATTTGGAACTGCTGTGTTTGTTAGTCTTCTTGTCCCATACTGCTCTATTATGAGCTACCATTCTGCTCTGGGTTTCTTGGTTTATGTCAGAGCACTGTGATTTGCTGTAGTTAGGATGGGAATCAGTAAGGCCACAGCTTGGCACTGTATTAACTACTCATGGATAGCTGGTTTAGGATCAGTCCACTTCTGCTTACAACAGATTGTACAGTACCTTAAAATAAGTGATCTTGAGAAAATAATTCTTTTTGTGGGTATCATATTGTACTTGCAAATGGTTTTGTTCACAGTTATTCATGGGATACTCATTTGTTAACTATCCATATAGTTCAACAAATCACCATGCACGTGAAATCTCTTCTACAGCTTGACATCTTAAAACAGCACCTGCAAAGAACTCTAATCTTCAGAACTCAAATCCTTCTCATTTTCTACTGTAGCACGGAATTCATCTTCATTTGCCTTTAGCCTTGCTAAGTGAGTCTCTAGTTCTTAGTTGCCTAGTCTGTCTTGGTGACCAAAACATATAGAATAAATTGCTCTCTGGATTTATCTTTCTTTCTCCATTGACTGTAGAGAGGGAGCCTAGGCTCTTCATCCCTAATACATACATATACAACAGAGATGAGGAGAGATGAAGCCGATCCTTGAAATGCATAGCTGTGCATAACTTCCAGTCAATAAAAGTTTTATTTTTGAACAGGAGAATAGCACTTAGGTAAGATGAAACTGGTATGGTTAGAGATTTTTTTTTCCTTTATTTGATAAGAGGATGCTTATTTTAAACTTGCAGATGTTTGGTAATGAAGTGGAAACTGGCATTTGTATGCTTTCCCAACATAATGTGTAAATTAAGTGGAATTTGCATCTCTCTTTGCTTGTTCATGATGTTACCCTTCTGGATTTTTATATTGAGTTGGCGTTGAGTGGCAAATAAGTGTTTTGCATGCTGGTTACTCAGAATCTGCATTAAAGCTTCCCTTCAAATCCAGCTATTGCTGAAGGCTTTTTCAAACAGATTTCTAGACCTTGTTGCAAAGTAAATAAGGTAGGTTGGTAGTTCCACAGTACAGTTCAGTAGTTATTGTTCTTCTGTGGAACTATAACGGTTCATGTCTATAGCAGACATAAATTACACTATAAGACTTTTAGTATGGGAATAAAACCCACCAAAGCTAAAATTATGATAACAAGCTGTCACATAACCCTGTGCTTAACTAGTAAGATTTTCAGAATGACCTGCTTTTGTGGAACCAGGGCATCATAGAACCTGCTGTTGTTTTTCCGTTTTCCAAAATGCTGGAGGGGTTTCAAACTGCATTTCCAACTTCATCAAGTTGCTGAACAATATAAAGTGCAAACTCTGTCCAAACTGTAAACTCCTAAATCAATGGAAAGCAAAATTAATACTAAACTTCAGGCAGAGTTTTCTCAGCATATATTTATTTTTTTTTAATAGAAAATAATGAGCTTCTTAACAATAACTGTCCTTTAAATCAGCTACTACAGGAATACCATAGAAAAAAACTTTACTTATTGGGATCCTGTGTTAGGAACCTACATCTAAGCAGTACATAAAGAATGAGGAGGGAATGTTTTATTCATGGTATGTATGTAGAGTTCAGCTTTTTATAACAGGAAAAAAAAAAAAAAAGTAAAAGCATCTTTTGTTTCCAGATTGTACGTGTGGATGTAGACAGTTCTTGCTGTAGTGCAGGATTTTAGTAGCTACTCAGATGACTTAAATGTCATGGAAAAATGCATAGGAAAAAAAAACATACTTTACTCTTCTAGCATGAGTCGTGTTTGAAGGATACTCCTTGATGGGTATCACTAGTGTGTTAATAAGTGAGCATCAACAGCACTACAGGCAAAAGAAAGAAGTAATAATCTTGCTAAATTTGTTTCTGGTTTCACTGATTTAATGTAACTGACTCTTCCAAAGCTTCTGGCAAAACACGTTTTTGACTGGAGCTTCTTTTTGGTGCTGCATCCAATGAGCAACAGCATTGAACAGCACTAAAAGTTGGTGCTTTTGCATCTCTCTCCTGTGACAAGAGTTTTTTAAAACAGTTTCGGGAAAGAGCAGTCACATCCTGTAGAATGCAAAAGAAAATATTCCTTTGCTGGGATGCAGATAAATGCCATTCGTGGTCCAAGGCATAATCAGCAGAGATTCTTTCTATTCCCTCTACTTACCTAGCGAATACAACTTCTGGTGATCTAGATTTCAGGAGGATATCATGCTAGGTAGCCAAGACAGATATTGTCTCTACAAAGAAGCAAGTCTCTCTGTACCTGCCCATACAACTCCCAGAAGATTGTTTGCTCTACTGGGTGCAGCACTTCCTAGTTTTTAAACTCTGTATTTGAATAGCAAATCTGGATGCTTTTAGCATGGCAGCAGCAATGGGAAAGGTATTCTATACAGCATTTTCAATCTCCTAGTCCATCTACTCAGAGGCGCTTACAGTTTAACCTAGTAAAGATTTGTTTGAAAGGTATTGGCTAAGCTAGTCAGCCTGTTTGACATTTGCTGCTGAAAATTGAAAGTGTGGCATTTGTGTTTATCTTTGGGTCCATAAAATAATAAAAGAGTTTGTTGAAAAGGACATCTGGGGGTTATTGCATCTTAATACTCCAAGCAGGACTACCTTCAAATTTGGATCAGATTACTCAGAGACTTGTCCAGCTGAAATTTTAAAATCTCCAGGGGATACAAAGTGCAAAACTCTTTTCAGTAGCCTTCTCTAGTGCTAGACTACCATCATAATGAAGAATTTATTTATCTGATGTCCAGTCTCAGCCTTCCAAGCTGCTGTTTGTGACGATTGCCCCTTTTAGTTCATCTGACATTACCAGGAAGAGATGGGTTATTTAGTCTTTGTAGCTTTAAAATAATTGTAGAGCCTGTATGGTTTACATTATGTTAGAATTCTGAAGGGCACTATATCATTTTACACATGTCCATAGAAAATTTTAGAAAAAGAAAAAAAAAAAAAAGAAGAAGAGAACTGACAAATGGAGAAAGGTACACTCAAAAGGTTCTCCTTTTGAGGAGAATTAGTTTGATGGATTTTCAGTTGGAAAGGATATCCATAACACCAGGTACAGAGGTTCTTTCATTGCATGCAATTAAAACTAAATAGGGTTGAATAATTACAACTAAAAATAGAGAAGAGTTCTCTCAAATTTGGCTTGCATTAGAGGTTGATACTGAATTTATTTTATTCATAGCAATCATGTATTATGTAAGTTAACATATGCTAAGGAACTTCCTGAGTATGTGCTGTAAGCTGATAGAGAGGGGATTTGGGTATAAAATTGAAGCCAAAATTAAAAGAAAGTGATTTGTCTCAAAGAAGTTCAAAGAAATGAATTTAAATAAACAAAGGCAACTCAAAATTTCAGATTGATGGCTTCTAAGGATGTTATTTTTACTGTGCTCAGGTGAGTCTGGTAAAACTCATGGCAGCTGATAGCAGATGTATTGAAAAGATAACAGTGAGGTGTAGGGCTCACCTGTGCATGCATTTCACTGTCTGAATGTATGGAGAGGAGCCACCCATGGAAGAGTACCGAGTAAATGTTGTACATGAAACGCAAAAATATTCAGCACTTGAAAGGAAGATGGATGACCTCAGTAAGTTCAATATATATAATCAGCATAGAAATGCATTCAAGAAAAATACAGCCATTGCTCCAGGGAGACTAAAAAATAATGGTAGCAATAAACATTATGGCACTAAGTCATTTGAATATATATACAACTATACAACTCTAAGATATTAATTTGGTTTTACTTAAATAGCTATCTATATATTTTGTTTGGACAGGATGAAGAGTTGCAATTTAAACTTGCTGAAATGCTCTGTTTTATAATTTGTTTTTTTTTTTTTTTAGCATATTTTCTTTAGCAAAGATTTCAACAAAGTGATAGCTATAATGAACTATTTCTATTTGTGTTAAAATTAAAAAGGCAAACTTTACTGTATTTGAAGCCCATCAGTGGAATTATTTAGATTTAAACTAAGATTTAAATTGGCAGTCTGCAATCTTAAATGTGAAATATGAGGTGCCATATCTTTGTAGAACCTCTATAGTCATTTCACTTCTGCAGCTTCAATTATGGAAGTAATGATCAGCTATCATTACAGCTTCATTTTGTGGAGTAGATTTTTCTTAAAATCAGAAGGTGAAATACGTACATTATCTACAAATCTGGGCCTCATAAGATCTGGGAAGACTATCATTCAGGGCAAACAGTGCTTTAAAAACAAAACAAGACAAACAAACAAACAAACAAAAAAACTTCAAGAAGATGCAGCAGTTGCCTAGAGCTTACATTTCAAGTCATAAGAAAGTACAGATAAAAATCAGAGCAAGATAAGAGTGAAGATTTTTCTATTCTGTCCTTTTCGTGCTTTTTTTTTTCAAGACGAAAGAGTTCTGAGAAACGAAATATCTTAGTGCAGTATGGGATGAAAAAGTGACCTCAAAGTAATGAGTTTATCTGGTTACAAATGAGGCCACATCTCTAAGATCTGCCAAAATGTGTGAAAACTACAGTGGAGCCAACACTGCTAGCTTGTTGCCTTCTCCTGCAAGAAGCATTTAAGTTTAAAAAACACACTAATCTGAAAGTGAATTTCAATTGCAATTGCTTCAGAAATATATTTAATGCAGATTTCATTTTAAACAAGGATAACATTTGCTCCAGTGTGACCTCAGACTTGTATAAGATCTATATTTAAAAAATATATATATATATACTAACCATTATGTTGAAGTACAATAAATTTACTTACAGTTCAAGGCTTTTCTATGTTATAATTACATGTAAGCTGTTGCCACATACTATGCAATATATTTCACTTGTTCCATTAAGTATGCTAGTTTAGTAGCACATTTGAAATATTATTTAAATTAAATCCTGTTTTTTGCAGATTACAGTGCAAAATACATTGTATGCTGGATGGAGACAACCTACTTAGCTAGTGCACATTATTGCATATGAGAGGATAGAAAATATTTTTCATGTGCAAAGTTGTCTTTAAAGGCAAAATAGTATTCTGATATTCTCAGGGAGAGAGAGAGAGAGAGAGAGAGAGAGAGAGAGAGAGAGAGAGACTGGTATGCTAGAGATTGTACTGTGACTTTCTTTTCTTTATAACTTCCCTAAAAAAAAATCCCAAAGGAAAAAAAATAAACCTTTTGCTGAATCTATTCCAGGGTAACACACAGCCTTCTAGATGAATGATTGTAACATCTGGGGATCCCTGGATGGTCTTCTCTGCTTAGAAATTTGGGTAGAATTTGAGGATTTTTGCACTTGCTTGTGAGTGTTTGCACTTGTCTGGAGTTCCTTGTCAACTGCAAAAGCATAGAGGATGTTTGTACTGTGCACAAAGAGTGAATCTAATATTCTGGGAAGTATTTCACTCTTTACTTACGGATACAGTGGATAAATGTGTTGGGGGAGGGAGTGAGGAGGGAACAAGGCAGAAATGCAATGAACTGCCTTGCAGTAGCAAGCTTACCCTTGCACTCAAGAAGAATAAATGCTATGAGAGAGTGTACCGTAACAGGGATGGAGAAGAGCTTTATGGGAATGGGATGTGCCTGAGTCCATATAAGATAGGGACGAGTATTTATTTACTTATTATTTGTTTTAGAAGGCTTTGTTTCATTAAGTATATGATGTGTTAAATGGGTGATCTGGGGTGGGGGGCATCCAGCTAATCCCAGCTGCTTCAGAAGACTGAACCTAGCAAGACAGAAAATATATAGAAAAATAGGTCTGAAGACTGATACGAGACTAAATAATGTAGTATTTTGAATATTTAGGGGTTAGTTGTGGTTTCTTTTTTTTTTTTTCCCTGTCTTTTTTTCCTGCTTTGTGATAGTCAAGTTCTGGCCTTGCTCCTCTGCTGCAGAGCATGCATGTGCTCTCTGGACTAACTTAACAAGGCTAAGTGCCAGGTCCTGCACTTGGGGCACAATAACCCCATGCAACGCTACAGGTGGGGGAAGAGTGGCAGGAAAGCTGCCTGGGAGAAAGGGACCTGGAGCTATTGGTTGATAGCCAGCTGAATATGAGCCAGTAATGTGCTCAGGTCAAGAGGCCAAGAAGGCCAACAGCATTCTGGCTTGGATCAGAAATAACATGACCAGCAGCACTAGGGAAGTGATTTTCCCCCTGTACTTGGCTCTGGGGAGGCCGCACCTCAAATACTGTGTTCAGGTTTTGGCCCCTCACTACAAGAAGAACATTGAGGTGCTGGAGTGTGTCCAAAGAAGGGCAATGAAGCTGGTGAAGGGTCTAGAGAACAAGTCCTATGAGGAGCAGTTGAGGAACTGGGGTTGTTTAGCCTAAAGAAAAGGAGGCTCATGGGAGATCTCATTGCTCTTTACAACTACCTCAAAGGTTGTAGCAGGGTGCGAGTCTCTCCTCCCAAGCAACAAGCAATAGGACACGAGGAAATGTCCTCAAGTAGTGCCCTGGGAGGTTTAGGTTGGATATTAGAAGAAATTTCTTTACTGAGAGGGTTGTGTGGCATTGGAACAGGCTGCCCAGGGAAGTGGTTGAGTCACCATCCCTGGAGGTCTTCAAGAAACATGTAGAGGTAGTAGCATGGCTTAGTGGTGGACTTGTCAGTACTAGGTTAAAGGTTGGACTAGATGATCTTAGACGTCTTCTCCAACCTGAATAATTCTATGATTCTATGCTTCTGTGAATCAGTGTTTCCCCTCAGTAGTGGGTTATGTACATCTCTCAAGAGCTGTTGGCTCCCAGTAGTGAAAACAACTATTTGGAGAACAACTGTGAGCAGAATTACAAGTTAACATCAGTTGCTTCTGTCTTGGGAGAATGCTAATTTAGGTGTAGTTGTTAAAAACTTAAAATGACTGTATGTAAAGGTAGGTAAGTTGGTTCTTAATAGGTCTGTAAAGCGCAATTACTCCCTGAGAGAGACAGAACTGAACAAAATGTTCAGAATACATCTCTACTGTACAATAAAACCTATCTTCAAGCTCCTTAGACCAATAGAAGGAAACCTCTGCTCAAATTACAGCAATGTCTTAGACTTGTGCTGTGTGCTGTAGCAGGAGAAATGCCTTTGAGCTTGTTTCAACTCAGTCCTAACTTCTCTGAGTGTTCTGTGTGCTCCAGGATAATCAGCTGCAAGGTTTTGTAATTTTTATTATAGAGACACCTTATAACTGAGTTTACATAAGTGTCCTGTAGTCTGTGTTTCTCAGTCTCAACATATAGTGAGAATTTGGAGGATCTCTATCAAATGTACTGTTGTTCGTTGCATTTCCTTCAGCAATGACTGTTACTGGCTATATAATTTTCTCTGTCTGTGTGTGTGTGTATGAAATGCTGGATATCCTACTGTTTCTGACAGCATCTCAGACTTGCTGATAGGAGCTGAGCTCTTGACACATGCTGCCTCTGTAGGCAGCAGGTCAGTCTGGACTATGACCCTAAAGACCTGGGGCATAAGGCATGCTGGATGTGGTCAGAATGCAAATTGGCTGAAATGCAAAGGAAGGATTTGTTAAAGCTCATACCAAAAGCACCAGTGTGTTCCAGAGGGTGGTAGGGACATAATGAAATATGTAAGTTTTGAAGATCCAGATCAGTCTGGCTGCATTCATTGAAGCTGACATGTCACCATGGTATGGCTTTTTGTTCCTCCGCTGTGAAAATTATTGAATGGTCTAAAACATGCCACAGACAGGTGGTTGACCAATGCAGTCAAGATTGGTGGCTCTAGAGCAAGATCCCAGAATGCCTAACTGTTATCCATTCAAGTTTAATTAAAAATTAACATTTTTTTGTATAATGGTATAACTCCAATATAGTAACTTTCTGGATGGCTATGTTTCTAAGTAACTGAGTATGTCCTACAAGTGGATCTCTGATGAGGTCAGCTGTAGACTAGAAGCAGTCAGCAGGATGTAATCTATGTGGATTTAGGGTTGAGAGCTTTTCAGAATGGAAATAACAGCATTACTTTCCATGAGGCTCTGGACAAGGAAGTCCCCTGATGCTTGCAGGGATTTTGTGCGGTGAAGTGCAGGCTCTCTGCTGTTCCATGTGCAAGGCAAGAGGTTGTAAGCAGGGGAAACTTCTTTTGGGATAAAGGGGATACTCCACTACCATGTGACAGGACTCTTAGAAGTTAAAACAATTTGATTAATTTGTTTAATTTTGTCTTTTTTCTTTAAAGAATCAGCCTGAGTTCAGATGAGTACTCACCAGAAAGGATAAAAGAGAGCTGTGAAGTCAACTTTATACCTATGAAGCTTTTCTTCACCAATTGTGAACATAATGGTTTAAAATAAGCCCTCTCAAACAGTTTTTTTCCCATGCAGAATGAACTGTAAAATTTTCATCTGACAAGGGTTATTTAAATAAAAACAGACTCACTCCTTTTTAAAAATTATATGGCTATCAATTATTTGTAAGATTAAAATATTTTTATGGTAGGTCAGATTTTGTTTGTAATAGATTACTTTATTAGCATTTATTTTAGATCCTCCATCCTTCATGCTTTTCAGAGACATCTTGATGTAGAGAATCCAGACTTCCAATGAGACTAAACTTTTTGGAAACGTTTCCTGAAGCACATGGCATATGAAATGGAAGCTTAGATGTGATATTAAAGCCACATAAATGAAATTATGTAGCATAAGTAGCACAGTTATGAAACTCTGGGATGAATAATGGAATCATATAAGCTTATAACAGTAGTAAGAGGTTTTATCCCACAGTATCTTCCTAAGATAAATTTTAGAAGCTCTCACTTGTCTATAGCACTCAAGTACTACTGATTTTCAATGTGTGCTAGTTCCTAGTTTCATAAGTCATATAACACCTCTACAAATACAAAATGTTGTAAGACACTTGGGGCTTTGGATTTAAGCAGCTCCAACATTAATCAGCCTCTCACCATCTGGTGAATTTTTCTTATGAGATAGTCTCTTGTTACTACAATGTACTTAAATTCTAAAGGCTAGCTTATAGGAAGAGTTGAATGATAATGTTGCAAAAATAACAGACTCAGACTCTGCTTAATTTAAAGTTTATGTGGAATGGTTGGCTACTCAATGCTTGGTCATTGCATTTCCTGAGACCATAGCTATGCACTGCTCCTGCTTTACTTTGACTAGAAGTATTAACTTTGATTTGCTGGAGACTTTCTGTAAACAAGACTTCATTTTGAAGGAGTCCAAATTTTTTGATTGTTTGGTTCTTCCGGAAGGAATCCTTCACTATGAGGGTGGTGAGGCACTGGAACAAGTTGTCCAGAGAAGCTGTGGATGCCCTATCCCTGAAAGAGTTCAAGGCCACGCTGGATGGAGTAACCTAGGAGCAGCCTAGTCTAGTGGGAAGTGTCCCTGCCTATGGCAGGGGTGTTGGAATTGGAAAATTTTTAATGGCCCTTCCAAGCCGAACTATTCTATGATTCTTAATGTTTTTCATCTGCTTGCCATTTTCTGCTTGATTCATATAATTTCAAAAAAGTTACATATGTTTCAGCCTAGCAAATTTTCAGTCCCTGATTCAAAACATAGTTTCTAACAGTTATCAGAGAGTTTATTTTAACTCAATATAGGCAACTGCTTTTCTTCCCAAAACACCTTCTACAGTTTTATTTCCCAAAATAGAGTTTGAAAAATCTCAACATGGAATGGAATATGGATTTATATGGAATAAATTAATCTGAAATTGGGATCCTATAATCTAAATGTCATGTGCAGCTATAGGCTACATTGGAAATGAGTTCTGAACTTCACACTTGTCAATACAACAACATTAACTTATATTTTGATATACATGACATTGGCTTGTAACAGCTATATTTGCACAGTCCATCTGAATCATCTGTTAAATTTGGAAAGCTTATTGGAAAACACAGATCTAGAGTAGTAACTGTTAGGAGCCATTCTTTGTTTCCATCCAACATTTTTTCTCCATATCCACCTTGCTAGTATTTGTCATTATTGTATTAATTGCTGTAGTAGCAGAAAACATTTTTAACAACAGAAATAGCAGAGTTATCGGAATTGAACTTTGCCCCATTTCTACACAGTCATATCAGATAATGTAAAGGCTTTTTAAGCTTCCTTCTCAGCTGTTTCCTGTCACACTTCATTTTGAAGTGGGTTCAGAGAAGACCACTGCAGTTTAGTGCAAGTGTCCTACAAACTTTATCTGAGGCCATATTCTGTCACTTATGTCAGACTAAATTTGAGTAATGCTTGCTTCACATTTGCATGTGCTGAATGTTGTGAAATTCCACTTAAGCTTTTTTGTCTTTATGAGTAGATGTTAGCAAATATGGGCTCAAGTTTAAGACATTTGTAAGTCAAGTTTTTCTGTTCAATGCTCTTAATGTCATGTCTAGTCCTGTTTCATCCTCTACATTGTGAGCGGCCATAGAACAGACCTGAGAATACTTGTTGAAAGGACTTTCTCTTTGCACTACTTCCAGCATTTAATGTTTCTGAATACATCTTGCTTCTTTAGTTTACTTTATCTTCTCTCTGAAAATACATATCATAAGAACAAGTACCACTGTTAAGAATTTATAATACAAACAGAAAACAGTACTTAGATGAAAAGTAGTTGACTTAATTCTAACTTGGACAAAGCCAATGTGAAAAGCAAGCTATTAATAAAAGAAAGAATGTTCACCATATCCATGAGACTGCTGGTTTACTGATGATAGTGTTTTGAGGCAATTGGAGATATCCTTGACCCCAAGGAAATAGGTAAAATGAGTAATGGGCCCTGGCAGCCAAGACAGTAAAACGCATTTTGGGCTGCATTAAACACAACATAGCCAGACAGTCTAAAGAGGTGATTTTCCCAGTGTATTTAGCATTGGTGCAGCCTCACCTTGAACATTGCATGTAGTTCTGGTGTCCACAATATAATAAGGATGTTAACATACTAGAATGCATCCAGAGGAGGGCAGCAAAGCTGGTAGCAGGGCTGGAAGGCATGTCCTGTGGGGAGAGGCAGAGAACACTTGGGTTGTCCAGTCGACAGCCTCATTGCTTGCTGCAATGAGCAGGGGAGGTGTCAAGTCTGGGAACTGGTGACAGGATGTGTGGAAACTGCAGCAGGGGAGGTTCAGGTTGGACATTAGGAACAATTTACTTACCATAAGAATGGTCAAGCACTGGAACAGGCTTCCTAGAGACGTGGTTAATGCTCCATGCCTGTCTGTGTTCAAGAGGCATTTGAATAATGTGCTCATTAATATGCTTTAACTTTTGGTTAGCACTGAAGTGTTCAGGCAGTTGGACTAGATGGTCTTTGAAGGCCCCTTCCAACTGAATTATTCTATTCTGTTCTAACTGTCCCTAAGTCCACGGAAGTTAAATATCATGTTTCTCTCTATGCTTTTGTAATACTCGGGCTTGAAGCATTGTAAGTACTATGGATACCCTCTCCCATACCAAATCAATTCAGACCATTTGTCACATACTTAGTGCTTCAGTTATGAGAAATGTTATTCGATTAGATGAATGTCCATAATATGATGGGTAGCAGACTTGCAGGTTGTCTAATGAGATCTGAATTGCTTGGTTTGAAATGGGAGTTGCTTTGTGTAAGTGCAAAGCAACACTCTCACCTTTTGACCCATTGGGTGAGTGAAGGGAACATAAATATTCCTTATTCTGAATTTTGGTAGCCTCATTCTCTTTACCTTCTTTTAAAAAGTAATTTTTTATTTCCAGTCCTCATCAATGTATTTTGTTCATCCTACCTCACACAAAGAGGATTTATACTGATCTAATGGTCGTTTTCATTTGTCATCTGGGATCAAAACAAATTTTTCCTGGAAATTATTGGCTTGAAAATTGACTTAGTTTTCTCAATTGCCTGTTATTTATATTGAGTTTGAAGCATGTTTAGTTTGATAACATTGACTTAATCCTTTGCAAACATATTTCAGTAGGCTACTCAAACAGAATGAAAAAATAAATAAATAAAATTGGCATATTAATCCACACATCTAGTAATTCCAAATTGCAAATAGCTGTCTTAAAACAATTACAAATTTTCTATTAGAAGTTCAAAAATTTGCCACAGGGGCTGGATAAGAATTGGTTCTAAAGCCCTATGGATTTTGTCATGGATGTTTTAATGAACTATAATATTACAGTTCTACTTTTGGTTAGGGTGAGTTTTATTCCCTTTATTGTTTAAAAGTATTTGTTATTCATGTAAATATTATTTATAGTTTTACTTAAAAGCAAAGCTGTATTTTTTTTAAGCTGAATTATCAGAAAAATACATGTAATGTAAAATATCCTGTTTTGTTATTTGGTAAGGATGTGTATAATCACTTTTGAGGTTAATACAATATAAATGCAAAGATTTCTAGATTCACAGAACTATTCCTATGGTGTCAAAAGTTATATCAAAATAAGATAACCAGTAACTATCTTAGGTATATCTCATTTCTCTGGGTAACAAACCCCAAAGAGTTAAGAAGAGTTTTCAGTATTAGAGCTTGGAAAAAAAAAAAAAAAAAGCTGTTATTTGTGATATAATCCATTTTTTCAACAAGTTATTTCAAGTTATTTTTATCAGTGACAACAGCTATGAAGTCTTGAAGTCTGTAGAAACAGAGTCAAACCTATTTCCAAGCAAATCCATTGAAGTAGGGTTGAGTCTTTTGTATTGTCAAGTTATATTAATTAGTTTTGTAACATAAACAGTGTGTGTGTAATAGAACCTTTCTGGTTTGGTCTATAACTAATGATTTTGTTGACCACCAGTTGTTCATAATTACATGAGGTTCTGTCATTGTCCTTCTTGGTGTCTTCTAATAAAAGGAAGAGCCTATACAAGGTCTGGCCTTGTATGCAAAGCATTCTTCATCTTCGACCTGTTCTCTAAAACTTTTTCCACTTCTACTTGTTTTATTTTGTGAGAGGGAAGTTTGGAAGGATTAAAACTGAAAAGTTATGGAAAATATTTTTATTTAACTATTATCATAGGAATATAGAATGGCTTGGGTTTGAAGGGACCTTAAAGATTTTCCAGTTCCACTCTCCCTGCAATGGGCAGGGGCACCTCCCACTACACCAGGTTGCTCAAAGCCCCATCCAGCCTGGCCTTGAATGCTTCCAGGGATGGGGCATCCACAGCTTCTCTGGGTATAATTATTCATTGATGTTATTACGTTTGTGTGTTTGTGTGTGCTTGCTTGTTGTTTGTTTTTGTTGTTGTTGTTGTTGTTTGTTTGTTTTAATTTTGTTTTTGTTTTTAATGATTGAGCATCAAGATGGTACTTGCATGGTAATTCCAAAAACCTACTTTAAGTGACAGCTTAAAATATGTAATTTGTTCCCCATCCTAACTCTCTGTGTCATTCTGATAGAAAAAATGTTTTCCATGGAAGTAATATGATCCTGGAAATACTTACTTCATATACAGAATTTGAAGCATGGGCACAATGCTGTGACTTAATTTTACTCACAAATTTTTAAGTATAAACTATACAGATGGGTGCAATTCAGACACCTAACTCTGAGTGACATTATCAATGCCATCTGTTTTGTAATATGCATGTTATGTATCTTCAGACATTTTTTCATTTTTTCTGAAAAAAAAAAAAAAGTATTAACTTATTCTGCGAACTCTGGTATTCACAGAAGATACATATGCTAGAAACAATTGAAAGTATGACAGCTTTCTTATATATACAATTACCTTCCCTACTGAATGTACTAAAACATGTCTCTCCATTTCCAGACATCTTTTGTTACATGAGAAGGAGCACTTATTTTTCCAAAATATTTCTCTTCTGAACTTGTTTTATTTCGTGCTCTTATTTATTTCATTCTGCTTATAGATGGTAGATATTCACTTCTTTTGACTGCATTATACAGAATACAGAGTTTAACTGTGACATTTCTGAGAAACTCAGTATATTAAATACAGAACATGTCTTGGCATGTCCAGAGGAAATTAAGTCTCTTGTAGAGGAGTAATGTGAAGTACTTTATATTTTTATTTATGTATTTGTCAATTTGTATAGAACACCCATCATGACAATAACAAATTCTTAGAATGGGATTAATGAATCCATTAAAACATTTCAGAAATAAATCTTATATCTTTCTAAACCTTAGCTACCAAAGATGGCAGCACTGTCTGAGAGAATGGGAAGTGATATAGGATGCTTGCATATCCATACTACATAAGTAATTGTAGATTTCTTTGTAAAAATGTTGTCTATACTCAGAGCAAGATTCTAGCCCACAGATGATGCTTTTTGTGGACTGGAAAGGTTTCTGAAGTATTCCATAACTATTTCTCCACTTACAAAATGCTTCTTATTTGTGATCTCAAGTGGTTTTGCTTTGCTTATCAGTTTGATCTCTTTTTTTTTTAATGTTATTTAGACAAAAGTTAAATGGGACAGATAAACCTGGCAGGGCCTCTCTGACAGGAATATGAGCTGATAGGGCATTAGTGTAGGTGGTGATAAGAAGTAGTGGATTACTACCTCATGCCTATTACTGATGCCTTGAAGAGTCAAGAATTTGGTAATTTGACTGTAGTTGGCTTTAAATTTGAGTCAAAACTATATAAGAACTTAGTTTCATAGAAAGTTAGGCATTGGTAAGTGCTGTGTATATGCGTAACACCTTCACCCATCTGCCTACTGCTTAAAATCTTTCATGAATAGTATATGCATAATAAATTAGCTAATATTGCAAAGCCCTTGTTTTTTCTCTCTCAGTTCTTCATGTGATGAACAGTATTTTTTTTTTACTTTTTTTTTTTTTTGACTTTCATATATGATGATTATACATGTTGAGTCATAGTACTCTTTGAAGGGCTGGAGTTTTCCCAAAGAGAGCACAGAAAAGAGTGTTCCTGTTGGGTGAGCAAATGAACATACTTGTATAGTAAGGCAGCTTGGTTCGTAATTACACAGGTGGCAGACACAAGGAAGAAAACAGCCTGGCTTCAGAGTCAGTGGGGGGAACCCTCCAGGATCAAAACGGGCTGAACAGGGTTTGTTACCACTTGGTCATTGATTTTAATACTGGAAAAGCTTGAAAGTGAGTCTCTGTCTCCAAGAGCATAACTAGTAGGAATCTAACTTAGTGTCCTATAAAGCTTAGATTTTAGCCCTATGCAGGCAGGGAGGATATTTTCTGCAAGCAAAGCGTCTGGTCCTCCCAGAAGACCATGGTTATTTTCTTTTGTGTGGTGAATCCTGCTTCCCTCAGAATGCGGTTTCTTCATCATGGTTATTCCTTCCTTCTAGCTCCCAGGTCCATATGATGTTTTGTTTTTTTTGTTTTTTTTTGATCTCACCAAACATACCTGGAAACAAAAAGAGATGCACACTTCTTTTAAAATATTTTTGCTGGTCTTTCTTGAAAAGCCACCTGGCTTGCTGAGTGCTAGATATTTATGCAACCACTTTGAAGTTCTGTTGCTCTCTTACAGTTTTGATAGAGCTATCTCCTCCTGCAGGTCACTCACTTCATCAGCAAGTACCTTGTGATACAGGTAATGTCACTTAACCTAGCTAGCAAGGAGGTTACATAGATACCTCTGGGAAGGACACTAAGATTTTGATCAGTACAGGCAAAAATACTGAGAGCAGTGCTGCTGTTGTAGACATCTGTCATCTTTTCTCAGGGACTGCACATCACAAAACCAGCTTGTTATTCTCTAGGTAAATGCTAGTTACATCTCTTGAACTCCAAACTGCTTTGGCCAAAGCAGAATGGAAATATCACCGTTTCAACAAACTTTTTGTCAGTGGTATGCTAGCCTTTTGATAGTACTCTAAGTTCACAGGAAGTCACATACATACTGAGCAATAGCCTGAGATTCCTGAAGAAGAGAAAGAGAGAGAAAAAAGACAACTTCCAAGACTGTGGAATTTCACCTGTTTCCTAATACTGAACCAGAGTATTTTATCCGTGAAATCATTTAATGATGGTTGGATTGGCCAGTATCTGAACTCGTTCACTGGAAGATTCCTCTAGCCTCCTAGATAGATGTCTTAGATTTTTATTTATTTATTTATTTGTTTGTTTCTTTCTGTATTTATTTTCCAGCCAAGTGCAATAGTGATTAGCAAAAGAATGTTCATCAACAACACTAGCATGAAAACAAGATGGTTCTGCTGATTTCAAAATGCTCGGTGAGGCCAAGTTTTGGAGGAGAAAAAGAAAAATATTTTTTAGTATTTAGGAACATGCTGTATTTGTATTTTTTTTTAATAATGTTTTATTAAATATTAAGAACAGGCTTCCCATTGAAATAAAACATTCTGTTCAAATTCAAAGTACAATGCATTTTCTTCATTGACTTTTCACTATGTAGGTGTTTTGGCATGTCCTACTTTTCACAGAAGGCTTTTATTCCAAAATGAATGTGATGTATCACAGATATGTAGAGATATTTATATCTACTGATATTTAGATATAAATATCGATCTATATTGGATGGATAAATCTATATACAACTATATGAATAAATAGAAATAGAAATGTAGAGATATATCTAATATATTTTTGTCTTTTTTATATCATTTATATATAGATATAATCTACATTCTCTGTATTTATATAGATGCATATACATTATATATGTAAATATAGACATATTTTTCCCTGTAAAACTGATGTATATATAGGCATATGTTTGTCTTGCACTGTTTTACATGCTTCTGTATTAACTGAAAATAAGCATGTGCAATGAAAAAGGCTGTGTGGTAATGAAAAAGACTGTGTGATAGGCTCATCAGTATTGCTCTAAGATGTCTAGGCCTGCTGTAGATTTTGATTATTCACTGGAGGAGAAGATTTAGTAATTAAAACTGAGATTAATTTGCTCATTAACATTAAACTTTTTACAGTTCAAGCACCATTAGCCAAGTACAGTCTCTGACGTCTTTTCTTCACTGGAGAGCTGATGTCCCCTGTGCTAGTTACAGAGGAGAGGCCAGACTTGCTGATAATGAGTGCTTGCCTGGTTGCATTCCCTGCAGTGAGGACCACTCCTGGAGTCACAGCTCCAACGTGACCACACATAAGAAGCAATTGTACCTTGTATGTGACACCCATGAAGTCAGCCTTGGACCAGGCGGCTGCTGTGCCATTAAGTTTGAAGGCACACTGCTTAAGAGTGGCATGCTCCTCACCATAACTGTGGCCAAGGGGCTGAAGCCCTCTCTGCTGTCATGCTCTGATGTCTCAGAAGCAGTCTGCCAAATGAGTTATACTTAGCACCAAAGCTCAGGCAGCCAACCAGAAGCCAGAGCAGTTGCTGCCCAAGCCTCCGTTAGCTCTAATCTAGTCTTATTATGATGGGTCCAATTTCTGTGTTCGTCGTGTCGTCAGTGCTACAAGCTAACA
Source organism: Anser cygnoides (assembly GCF_040182565.1). Taxonomy (NCBI): domain Eukaryota; kingdom Metazoa; phylum Chordata; class Aves; order Anseriformes; family Anatidae; genus Anser; species Anser cygnoides. Next base: position 70,247,619 of record NC_089912.1, read on the forward strand.
CAGTGCTAGGGGAAATGAACTAGTATGGGCTTGAGTTGTGTTCTTAAAGGAAGGAGTAATGGTGAATTGGTATCTAAACCAACCAAACAACAACAAAGAAAAAGGCCCAGGAATTTATAAAGGGTTAAAAATGGAGAAACAGCAGCTAGGAAAAGCTTTATTTTATTCATAAAAATGTCCATGTTTTCTGTTAGAGAAATAGATTTAAGTTTATTTGCGCTAATTATGAACATGGTCAAAACCAAGAAAAAATTTCAGATGTTGTGATGCCATATTAAAGATTATTCTGTCACCTGCTCAACAAGACTGTGTTTGGATTTTCCTGCACATAGCTCCCCTAAGTTGTGACATACCCTAAGTGCAAGGAAATGATCACTACTTCTGATCACTACTTCCTTTCCTTGGTTAGGATGACCTACTCCACGTTCTTGGCCCTTCTGATGGGTTGGGAGTAGATGAATGGTCCTTTTCTTTTCTAGGCCTGACAGCAAGCACTTGTGTCTCAGACTGTTATAGGAAGGATACACTGGAAGGATAAAACAATGAGAAAATCAGTGAGTCACAAAATGTATAATTTAAACATAATTCATCATGACTCATTCATAAGATTTTTTCTTTTCAGAGTTTCACGTGACAAAACAATAACCATAAGCATAATCATCAGTGCCTAGTCAATCATCTTTTTCCAGCTATGCAATTCTGTGATTCAAATTATTTTGGAGAGTCTTAGCAGATACAAATCAGGACAGAACCGTTAGAAGCAAAAGAATTCAACGACTTAGACCAGCTGCAGGGTCACGCTATTTTATGAGTGTCATATGGTGAGTTGAACTGGCACAAACATCTTCAGTTATTACTGTCCCTTCAGAGAAAAGAAGCTGTCTTTCCCATCCGCCCTTCATGCAATCTCCGTGCTCCATTCCAATTCTTAACCAAGATGGTGGTGGAAGCAAGCAATGGGATTTATTCTGGTAGGGGCAACCTATCCAGGAGACTCTCACAGGACCTGCCTGGGTGCTTCTAGAAGATAAACAGACCAGTAGTGTCTGTCAATATTGCAGCCAGGGCTTTTGTCTCATAGGTCTGCCCTGCCTCTGGAATAAGTTCTGTGGATCTGACTACTAAGAGGTGTTGATGTTGTAGCTTAAATGATGCTTGCAGAATAGGTAGCTGTTGCACAGCTCTCCTAATGAATGTGTCCTTTGTTGTAAGGCCTTGACACGGTGCTTCACATTCTCAGTGCTTCTTGCATAAATTAGATTAAAATACAAAAGAGAAACTGAGTAAGCAGACTTTTAATACAAGAAGACTTGGAAGGGACTGAAATGAGGAGGCAGACAGAGGCAAATTCTTTTATCAGTATACTCCCAGTACACTGGGGGAGCTACAGCAAGTTACTAAATCAGAAGGGGTCATGTACAGCTTTTAAGTAAAAAGGGATGTATGAAAGAAACACAGAATGTAAATCAAACTCTAGTATTCCAGAAGAAGCCAGAGCAAAGAAGAGCATATGCAATCGTTAAGTGGCAGCTTTTATTATTATGGAGAAAAGACAAAGAACAGAATTTTCCAACAGTCATCTTCCACAAATCCAAAATGCTAGACATTTGACAGATCCTTCTCAGTTGTTGTTCAGGTTGTTGTCCTTGTGAGGGAAGTTCATGCATTGTGGTTTAGATTAGCAATCTGATGTATTCACAGAATCACAGAATCACAGAATCGTCTAGGTTGGAAGAGACTTCCAAGATCATCTAGTCCAACCTCTGACCTAACACTAACAAGTCCTACACTAAACCATATCACTAAGGGCTACATCTAAACGTCTTTTAAAGACCTCCAGGGATGGCGACTCAACCACCTCCCTGGGCAGTCCATTCCAACGCCTAACAACCCTTTCAGTAAAAGAAGTTCTTCCTAACATCCAACCTAAACCTCCCCTGGTGCAACTTTAGCCCATTCCCCCTCGTCCTGTCACCAGGCACATGGGAGAATAGACCAACCCCCACCTCTCTACAGCCTCCATTAAGGTACCTATAGAGAGCGATGAGGTCTCCCCTGAGCCTCCTCTTCTCCAGGCTGAACAACCCCAGCTCCCTCAGCTGCTCCTCGTAAGACTTGTTCTCCAGACCCCTCACCAGCTTCATTGCCCTTCTCTGGACTCTCTCGAGCACCTCTATGTCCCTCTTGTAGCGAGGGGCCCAAAACTGAACACAGTACTCAAGGTGCAGCCTCACCAGAGCCGAGTACAGGGGGACAATCACCTCCCTAGACCTGCTGGCCACACTGCTTCTTATGCAAGCCAGGATGCTGTTGGCCTTCTTGGCCACCTGAGCACACTGCTGGCTCATATTTAGCTGCCTATCAACCAGTACTCCCACGTCCTTCTCCGCCAGGCAGCTTTCCAACCACTCATCTCCCAGCCTGTAGCGCTGCTTGGGGTTGTTGCGCCCCAGATGCAGGACCCAGCACTTGGCCTTGTTGAACTTCATGCAGTTGACCTCAGCCCATCGGTCCAGCCTATCCAGATCTTCCTGCAGAGACTTCCTACCCTCGAACAGATCGACACACTCACCTAACTTGGTGTCATCTGCAAACTTACTGAGGGTGCACTCGATCCCCTCATCCAGGTCATCCATAAAGATATTAAAGAGGACCGGCCCCAGCACTGAGCCCTGGGGGACTCCACAAGTAACTGGCCTCCAACTGGATTTGGCTCCATTCACCACAACTCTTTGGGCCAGGCCATCCAGCCAGTTTTTAACCCAACAAAGCGTACGCCAGTCCAAGCCAAGGGCAGCCAGTTTCTTGAGGAGAATGTTGTGGGAAACGGTGTCAAAAGCCTTACTGAAGTCAAGGTAGATCACATCCACAGCCTTCCCCTCATCCACCAAGCGCGTCACTTGGTCATAGAAGGAGATCAGGTTCGTCAAGCAGGACCTGCCTTTCATAAACCCATGCTGACTGGGCCTGATCACCTGGTTGCCCTGCAAGTGCCGCGTGATGACACTCAAGATAATCTGCTCCATGAGCTTCCCTGGCACTGAGGTCAAGCTAACAGGCCTATAGTTCCCCGGGTCTACCCTCCGCCCCTTCTTGTAGATGGGCGTCACGTTTGCTAGCCGCCAGTCGACTGGGACCTCCCCTGATAGCCAGGACTGCCGATAAATAATGGAAAGCGGCTTGGCCAGCTCCTCCGCCAGTTCGCTCAGTACCCTCGGGTGGATCCCATCAGGCCCCATCGACTTGCATACATCCAAGTGTTGTAGGAGGTCGCCAACCATTTTCTCATGGATAGCAAGGGCCACATCCTGCTCCCCATCCCCTTCCACCAGCTCAGGGTACCAGGTACCTGAGCTTCAATCATTAACACAGGTACATTCCTATATGTTAAATGGTACGTAACTACTCATGGCTCTCAGCCTACATCACATGAAGATCTTTATCAGTTATAAGAAGTTGTCTTCCCAGAGGAGGTTTTTATATTGTTGCTGCATGATAAAAATGCATCTGGTTTTAAAGGTTGGTTTGGTTTGGATACTTCCCCTAGCAGGTTTCTTCTGCTGTTTCAAACTTATTTAGAAGGTTTTTGAGAGGTTAACTTTTTGTGTAAACTTACTGTGTACATAAAAGAATTAAATTGTGGATACATTTTCTGAATAAAATATGTTGCTATATTATGTCATAAGACCTGGGTTTGGTGCTCCTGTGACATCACTTATTTCAAGATTAAGTACTATGCACAATTTCCTTTGAAATATCCTATAAACTTGTGTGAGTGTATTGAGTTTCGTACCTGATTAGCACCAGATGACTAGTGAAGGTCAAAGCTGAGGAAAATGAATAATAAGGTGACAAATGTCTTCAAAAACAAAGGACTCTGGAGTTGCTCAAAAGCCATCTTTACTACCTTAAATAATCTGTTCGTAGACAGGTGAGAAGATTTGATAATATGATACAGATCAGATTAAGAGCATAAATTCTGACAATTTGATTTTAAATAGCGTATGTTACATAGTGATGCGGAACTGTAGCTATAAAACCCTAGCAACTCAAGAAAGGAGAACAATTTAAGGGGGTGCTGCTGTAAGGCACAATTCTCAAGTCAATAGAATACTAGACATGAAAAAAAGAAGATCCAAGTATTATCCAGATAACCTATGGCTAAACTTTAAAAATAAGTAAATAAATCATGTTCTGCCTTATTATGCATTCATTTACATTTATGACAAAACATTCTGAAGTCATATTGAATAATCAGTCATTAATAGGAGGCAAATGTGTTAAATTACTGAGATTTCTTTGCTAAATATTTCATCCTTAAAATGTATTCCAGCCTTACATAACATAACCTACAACCATCAAAATAAGCCAGGCTCATACTGGACATCTGACTGTAAGGGATCCTAAGTAATTTTGAATACTGAAAACCAGCACCAACATAATTGTCTGATGTCTGTAAAATCTTTTGAGTTATTTAAGGAAGGTAGAGATTCCACAGTCTCTTCAGGCAGTCTGTTCCACTGGCCCTGACAGAAACTTTCCTAATATTTAACCTGAATATTTTAACTAGTAAGCACATTATTATTTGTTCTGTTCTACTGCAACCATGAACTGATTGCTTCTACTTTTCAGATGCATAAAAATATGCTTTAAAAGTCTTATCATGTAAGCTTTGGTTTCTCCTTTAGATAAAATAATCCTATGCTATTCAATCTTTGATAGAGGTTCTGCATGGACCCTTGATCATTCTCTTTTCTCCTGTTTTCTGCAGTTGGCCCATAGTCTTCAGAACTGCAACTGAGCTCTTACTATTGTTGACTAGAGCACAGAGATCAGTTTGTGCATATTTCAGGTAATGATTCAGATTGTGGTCTTTTCTCCTTTGCAAATTTATTTTATTTTGATAAAGATGGTAAGAGATAAAAATGCAAACTTCTTGTTTAATAGACTTATTCCAATATATTTGTCCAGCTAAAAAGAATAATAAAAATGCACAGGATATACAAACAAATGTAAAATATATATATAAAAAAATCATATGCAAATTTTTCATTTCAAAAGAAAGATATGCAAAAAAACTATTTTTTTATGAAGGTAGTGTTGATGATAAAGTCCTGATTATGTCAACTTTATTAATTTTTCAATACTGTAAGTGTGAAAGCTTTAATGGGGCTCCTGTCACAACCACAAATGTCGATTGTGCATTCTCTGCACAGCTGAAATTGTCCTGCAACTAAAGGATTCATCATGTATACCAACTGAAGAGAAAATATCATATTCTCCAAATCTTTTCACTTCCTCTAGAATACTTGAGTAGCTTCCACTTCAACAATTTTGCAGTGTCAGATGTGTATTGTCATTTAATTCTCCAGAGGAAAAAATAAAGACTTGTCCTGAAAAAGAAGATGTTCCTGAAGGAAACAGAAAAATAACAAAAGTTTTTGTGAGGTGGGGTAGGTTTATTAGTATCTCTGAAAATCAGGCCATAAGTGGCCATTTTTTCAGTTAGAAAATAGATTAGTTTTGAGATGGTTCCTTTTATGTGATTGAATTAACTCTAAGCTTTTTTTTTTTTATGAGCTATTTATATCAATGTACAAATCTACTAGCAAAAAGAAAACATTCTGAAGATGTAATTAATTTGTCTTGATCTATTCTGTATTTTAAATTGTAACAGCGTATGCATCACTCCTGAAGAGCTTGCTAAGACACCAGCTGAAGTGATTAATAGTTTTTTGGATCAAACTACAGCCTTTCTTTTTAAATAAAATAAATTCATGTGAACGTCTTAATACAAAGTAAATAGTGTGCTTCAATATGATCCATTAGGTGCAGTCAACAGTAAGAAAATTGAAAGAGTCCCAGCTGTTCAAGCATAAAGCAAAGCCCAAACGTGTTTGTCCTGAATTCCTTCCAGAATAGTTCAGGATGCTCTGGCAAGCATACTTAACCTTCTTATTAAGAAGCTCTATATTGTGAAGTCCTCTTCTATACCCTATTTATAATAGATTGAGCATTGTATTTTGTTACTTAATTCCCAAGACTGTAAATATGCACACACAGATACTATGTCAAAAAGATTAATATTCTCTATTCACATAAAGTCTGTCTGGACTTAGCTTCATTTTTATACACCTACAGCATACACAAGTTGTCATGCAGTTTTCCTGAGGGAAAAATCAGATCCTGAAAAAGTGATATAAATAAAAGTTGTATGAGAACTGCAGTTTGATAATCCTTATAAGCCTTTGGTATTTGTATATTGCTTCTTTTATTTTTTCCAAACTATGTCATGATTTTATGTGCTGCTTATGACAACGTTGAGCTGATAAGTTCTAAGGTGTGACTATGATTTGGCAGCTTGTATTTGGCTCTTTCCTCTGTTTGAGAACAGACCAATGTGTTTTGTTTGTTGGTTTTCTTGGTTTTGTTGTTGTTGTTTGTTTGTTTGTTTTCTTTTTCTGAACCAACAATTAAAATTGCTGTTACTTGACACTTCATTAGTTGTCACATAATCAGCTTGCAACCATCTGACAATTTCAAATTAAATAATGACTTCACTGTAAGTAGGCAGGAGTGTCTCATCTGGAACACTGTTAATACCATTTAAGTTGAAGTGTACGGTTGTTTTTCTCCATGATTACTATAGCAGTATGTGACATTTTATCCAGTTCCCAGAAGTCTGAGTAGTAGCCTCCAATAATGGATCAAGTCAAGAGCCAGTTCTGTGCCAAGGTACACTTGACAATACTGTGTATCCTCCCTCACACTGTGCTCTTCAGGCTTCATTTCGACATGCTCACTGAAGAAGTCTTGCATCTCCTAAGTCTATGCGGGGTATGGACAAAATTCATTTGGAGTAGAGATGACAATTGTTAGATCTTCAGACCTAACCATTTTTTCAGAAAATGATCAAGAACTTTTTGGAGGCAAACAGCAGAATGTTGATCTAAATTTTGGGTTTGACTTTAATACTAATGTTAACTTGTGCACCCTAAACAGTCGTCCTCTCACTAGTTCTTCCTTCTTTTCCCTGTAACATTAGTGAATGCTTTCTGTGTCTGCTTTATAACCAACTTGATAATGCTTTTCTGTTAGGTGAGAGCTTCATATTAAAGGAGTGCTTAATATATCTTCAAATTGAAATTTAGCTCTCAATTCAATTGATTTATTTATTTTCACTGGATTTTCAGGAACACCTATGTGTTGCAGTCTGGGGAAAAACCCAAACTGTCAAGTGGTTTGTAGTCACTCAAAAATATTTTGTGCTTAAGTAAACTATAAGAAGTTTAGTTAGCATACCCCAAACAGAGAAATTGCTCAAAATTGCATTTTGTGGATTAAAAAGTATCATCCTGCGATATGAAAGCCCCTGTGTATGCTTTGTGTAAGGAGAAGGCTTCAAGACAAATCTTAATGTGTCACTTTTTGTGGCTGCCTCTTAATGCATGGTACTGCAGAGATGATCAGTATTATTGACTGGAAAGACCTCTGCTGAACAATTTGTTCATGTACACATACCAGTTTGTCTCACAGGAAAATGCTGATGCCCTGTTTGTAAACTGATTGATTTTCTGACCTCCTCTCAGGGCTTGAAGAAACTGAGTTTTGATAATCTCCCTGGTGGGCTGCTGCAGAACCAAGGAGCTGGAAAGCTTTTTCAGTCTCACCTCCCAGACTTTTGACTCACAGAAATGAAGTTTGCAGAGGTCTAAGATCATTGAGTAGGTTAGTTGGCAATCAGATTCCACAGTTTTTGGATTCCATGGTGCTGAAATACGTCACTACATGGTGAGATAAGGCCAATACAATTTCAACCCACAGAACTTACTGAGTCTACAGAAAACAGTAATTTTCTTTAGTTTCATTTCAAAATATCTAAGCATTCGGATATTGAAATCTCAGACTGAATTTGCTTTCACTTTCCCATCTCTAATCATCATCTTCTTACGTCTCAATCATGTTTGCAGTTACTATATTCATTACCTGATATTACCTTCAAATTTTTGAGACATGTAAATTTTTTATTCCACTGTTCTTTAAAACTGCAGATGATTGTCTTTGCCTTTTTTTTTTTTACCATACTTTCAAAGTAAACATCTTCTGCATAGTACCAGAATTAAGCTGTAATTCTGTTCTGATTATTTTTCTCCTGTTTCTCTTCCTCTTGTTTTCTAGCATGGACTTGATTGTATTTTTCAATATTTATTACACTGAAATATGGTTGTTGTTTTGTTGTTGTTGTTGCTTTTTGTTTGTGTGTTTTGTTACGGTCTGTTTCTTTTCCTCCTTTCCCCAGATAAATGCCCACATAACCCCTAGGATTTAGGTTAAGAATCTGCAAGTCTGTAGTGCAATTCCATGCTCCATGTCTGTGCTTTCCTGCACTGGTGAATGTTTTGGAGGATTGTTCGTTCTTGAATTTTTTTCTGTCAAAGTTTTCAGCTGTATGTCATCTTTCTCCTAGTGCAGGGAGGTGTCTTGGAGTGGATCAGAAGCCACTGTGACAAATTGAATTAATTTCTAAAGATTTGGTCAATTATTTTAGAAATTAGTAATTACGTACTGACTTTTTTTTTTTTCCAGATTGTTTTTATACTCATTACAAAGAAACTTTTAAGCAAGTCACAATCTGTGGGTTAAAAATGGTGGGAGCTTTTCAGGGAGTCTCTAGCAACGCTCCCTTTCTTTCACCCAGTCATTCAAGCAATGTTTGATGTATTCCAGCATGAGCCTAAAGTAACTAACAGTGTAGCTAACCTTGCTTTATTTGCCCTCTGTCAGCCTCCACTGCAATTATGATGTTTTCACACAATCTGAAGGACATTTGTTTACCTGCCTTTTACTGTGAAGAAAGAGACTCTGGATGTATTTGATGTATTCTGGATGAATTCTGGATGTATTCCAGCTACTGTTATCTCTTGCTCTTTTCTGATATTCCTGTTCTTTTGATATGACAAGTAAAGTGCCAAATACATATGAACTTGGTAAGTTGGAGAGAAGAAAAAAAAAAGCCATCAAAGCTCTTAAGAACAAGAGAAGGAGATCCTAAGTACATTAATAATATTTTTAGCTTTTTCTGGAGACAGTTTCATCTGAAAGGCTTTTCTGATTCACGTGCACAACAAAATTTATGAAACGTGAGATACTCAGTTCTGCAATTCCTTTCCTGCTGCTTGTTAATAGTTGATAAATATGAAACATTATAAAGTGTTCAGAATTTAAAAGGATGCTGAAGACACATGGGAAAACTTAGGGCTTGCTGAAGAACATAATTTTGTACTGGGAATAAAAGTAGTAGAAGTAAAGATTTTTATGTGAAGTCTTCTTTTATTTCATCTCATCTACTGAATTACCCTAAGAAGCACATTAGGTGAAGAACAAAGACTGAGCAGAGGCTCTGTATCAACAAAACTTTGAGTCACCTAAATAATTCAGCAGGCTTCTAATGCATTTTGTCCATTAAGGCTTGTGATCGTTTCGGACAACTATGAATTTTGCTGCGATTCTCCTGTTTTCCAATATGATCATGAGTGCCTGTGGCTTTTTTTAGTTTTGTTTTTAGAGCAAAGATAAGTGTGATTATGTGTCTAAGCATTTTCTCAGGCATAGGAAGGCACTTTGCACTTCTAGAGCACTTCTATTCATCTTGTCTGCTTGAATCTCTATTTAAAAATAATAATAAACTCACCCAGTTTTCTATACCAGTTGATGACAATCTGAGCAACCAATCACCCTTATTTTGTTGGCAGGCATACCCACAGCTTAACAAAAACAGTAATTACTTATGCAAAGTCAACATGTATGTAATAAGGTACTCATTACAAAAGTGTAACACCACTCCATGGATCTTCTGTGAAGACCAAACTGTTGAAGCACAGTAATCACATGTGCTGCTTCTTGTGGCTGTCACTTCTAACAAAGCCCTCTTCATTAGCCTCATGTACCCTGTTATCTCTTCACTGCTGGCCATTTGTGATGGCACCCCATGTTTCCTGAAGTGGCAGGCTGCATTTATAAATCAGTAATCACCACAGTAAACATGCAGTTGATTATCTTTTTACTTTCTGTGTATAGGGGTGTACATTTGTATATCTCTGACACCATGTGGTTCTCACTATCATGATGATGGGGAATGGGATGGGATGGGATGGAATGGGATGGGATGGGATGGGATGGGATGACAGTAGAACAAACCCCAGGTGCCTCAAAACTTCCTGTCACTGTGCTTCTCGTGCTGGTTGCTGAAACTCAAGGGATCAGAAGTCTCTCACATCTAAACCAGGGAAAATAGCTGAAATAGACAGGACTGCACATACATATCCAGCCAGCTTTACTTCTAAACTGTGATGATAAATATGATAGAAAAAAATGTGTTTGTACAGTCCAATTTTACACTTAAAAAAATCAAGACACAAGAACTCCCCTTTCTCTCCATTTCAATGAGATGACGCAGAATGACTTGTGGCTGTGGAAGGAGAGGGGCTGTGGAGAACTCAAGAGAAGCATAACAAAGTTAGGTGCCTGGGAGACAGAACAACAGATGAAACTGACTGTTGGCAGTGAAAGCTAATGCACAATAAAAGGAATAATGGTAACTGCAAACACAGCTTGTGGGGGTTTAAATTAACTGTACCTTTAAGGGAAAAGAAAGCTGTGCATAAGTCCATGAAATTATTTGCCTCAAACGTAATTGGAGAGCAAATACGATTGTAAGAAGGAGAGATAATTAGGATATCTGTAATCATTTTAACCTTTGTATAATAAAGATTAGAATAAAATACTGAATACAGTATATTAGTTATAAAACTTTATGATTATTTTTATCTATGACTGATCCAGGTCATCCTATTCAGAAACAGTGAAAACAGATATAGCATAGAAACATGTCTTTTATTTAGGTTTAAATTTACATATATTAATGTATATGAATTAATCAGAACCTCCTGTAGATAAATATTCATCATTTTTTAAATAGCTGTACTGATGAAACAGTATATGTTTATCTGCAGAAATAAATGTTGTTCCTGGGGAAATACAGTGAGCTGAGGGTAAAAAGAAAAGGAAGCTGCAGGGAAGAAAACTACTTCTCTGTTATCTCATTTCTGTAGTATGTAGGAGAATTTACTGTATGATTTGAAGGAAAATTCTTGGCTTTTGACTGCAGATGGATTCCACACTGTTACTAGACTAATAACTGGTAATACAGGACTATCAGTATCTGTTCTGTAGAGACTCCTGGACTTACTACGGACTGAGTTCAGACTTAGTAACTGGATGCTGTCATGTGTCAGTTTACTCTCTAGAATTTGAGCTTTTTTACAGTATTCAGTTCAAGATGTTGTCAGGTTTGACGTACTGCCACGGAAAGAATTTCTGACAGCTTTATATTCGATATATTATTCTGCTAAAAACGTTTCTCAAAACAATTAGAAAAATTTTCAAGGTAGTGGTTGAACTCAAATAAGTATTCTTGGAACTACAACTGTCAATGAAATGCATCATTTGAATGTCAATTTCATTTTGTTCAAACATTACAGTTAAAGATTGCAATGTATTTGGTAACTCTAAAGCAATTATGTCAGTGTGATCGCCATCTGCACTAGTCATAATTTCAAACCAATTTTTTTCTTGAAAGGGAAAGTCCTTTGTTAATCTTATATCACACTGAAAATAAAATAATCCTTCTGTGGAACTTCATCTATCATAAAAGGAAAATGAAATATGAACCTCTTACATTATGGCATTAATTTGTCTGTTAGTACATTCGTAAAGCAAACTGTTGGAAGTATAAGAGAGAAAAATGCTTCGACTCTGTTCATGCAAGCTGCAAGTACATAGGTGGCTTATGAAATAAAGCTTTTGAAAACTGTCACAGTGTATTTGTAGAACCTGATTCTGAAATGAACAATGTGCTGGAAAGCTTTCATCCTCCTGTACGGTCTCAGATAAATCAGGGGTTTCTAGGGCGTTTCTAAAAAATGTCAAAATTGCTAATGTTATGTGCATATTCCTATTTCAAGCAATTTCTGAAGTAAAATGCAAGCGTATGTATTAAGAGAATGATTTATATAGCTTGCAAGTTCTAAAAAAAAAATTGAAAACCCATATCCATGTTTGAGTTCAGTCTATATTTGAGTATTTTGTCAGGTTTAGTAAATACACAGATAAAAGTTGTTCTCTTGATGTGACCTCCATTTGCAAGGTTTGGACCACTTGCCACAACACAAGGCCACTTGCCGAGGCGACCGGCTCCGGGGCAGACGCGTGCTGCAGCGGAGCGCGGGATCGGGACAGGCAGGGCTATTTTTCGGGCATCGAGCCTACGTGAGGGAGCCGCCAGGCACCGGCAGCCCTCGTGAGGGAGGCTGACGAGGCGTAGGCGGAGCCAGCAGCGTCAGCGACAGCTCCTCCCCCTGGCCGTTCAAAGGCAGCCCTTAGGGAGCGCGAGCGACCAGGAGCGCGGCGACCAGGGCCGGCAAACAGGGAGTGACGCGGCAGTTAGCGAGGCAGTGAGCGCGGGCAGGAAGGGCGGGGACCCATCGTCGCTCTGTTGCAGCTGCCTCTCCCTTCGGTGCTTGTAACCTGCTTGCGTAGAACCTGACCATGGTATCAACCAGGCAGAAAACCGTGGCCTCCGCATCTCGTGCGGCATCTCCAGCCACGGTCACCAGGGTGGCTACTCAGACGGAGGGCTCTGGGAAACACGCAGCCGTCCAGGTCCTGGGCTGCAGAGTGTGCCCCAGCCTTCTGTCGGTCTCCGACAGCAGTGGTGGGTATGCCTGTGGGAGGTGTGCCCAGGTTGAAGAACTGCTCAGCCAGGTAGCGGTGCTCCGGGAGGAGGTGAACAGGCTCAGGAGCATCAGGGAATCGGAGATGGAAATTGACTGGTGGAGGTGCACTCTACCCTCTCTGAGGCAGGCTCACGAACCTGCCACAACACAGGCGTCTCCTGTTATGCAGAAGACGGAAGTTCCCTCCTCCTGCCAGGCAGCGGGAGGAGACCTAGATCAAGGGGGGGAATGGAGGCAGGTGCCTATTCGGGGTGGTAGGCGAGCCCTCTCTCTGCCCACCTCACCTTCTCATCTACCCTTAAATAATCGATATGAAGGACTAGAACAAGACAATCTGAATGACAAAGTAGATAAAAACCCGTCCCAGTTGGAGGGGGCGCCTAAGACAAGGCGACCTACACATCGCATTGCCACATCATCCTTCAAAAAAGAAAGAAGGGCTATTGTAATGGGGGGCTCCCTTCTGAAAGGGACAGAGGGACCGATATGCCGACCGGACCCAACCCGCAGAGAAGTCTGTTGCCTCCCTGGGGCTCGGGTGAGAGACTTCGCCAAGAAAGTCAAGCGCCTGGTACGGCCCACTGACTACTACCCGCTGCTGGTCTTTCAGGCTGGTAGTGACGAAGTAGCAACGAGAAGTCCGAAGGCGATCAAAAGAGACTTTAGGGATTTGGGGCGACTACTTAGAGGATCAGGGGCGCAGGTTGTGTTTGCCTCTGTCCTTCCGATAGGGGGGATCGAAGCTGAAAGGCGTGCTGTTCACATAAACTCGTGGCTTCGAGACTGGTGTGACCGGTAGAACTTTGGGTTCTTTGATCACGGGAAGGTCTATGCTACACAGGGCCTGATGGCACCGGATGGGATGTGCCTCTCTCGGAGATGGGTAAGGATCTTTGGTCAGGAGTTGGCAGGGCTGATAGATAGGGCTTTAAACTAGAGTCGAAGGGGGAAGGGGCTAAAACCAGGCACGCCGGTGAAAACCTAAGGGAAGGTATGCTAGAATCAGAGGGGCTGGGTGCCAGTGAGGTCCTTCGGGCAGATCCACAAGGTGCTGAGTGTAAGGAGACGCACCTGAAGTGCTTCTACACGAACGCACGCAGTATGAGGAATAAAATGGATGAGCTAGAAGTCCTGGCCCAGTCCCGCAACTACGACATCATCAGCATAAGCGAAACCTGGTGGGATGAGTCCTGTGACTGGGGTGTTGCGATAGATGGTTACAGGCTCTTCAGGAGGGACAGGCAGGGTAGGCAAGGTGGTGGGGTGGCGATGTATGTGAAGCAGGGGCTGGACTGTGTGGAACTTCAGGTCGGCGATGGCAAAGTTGAGAGCCTCTGGGTAAGGATCAAGGGACGAACGAATAAAGGGGATGTCGTTGTGGGAGTCTATTACAGACCGCCTGGCCAGGACGATAGCGCCGATAAATTATTCTTTACAGAACTAAGAGAGGCCTCGAGATTAACTCCCCTTGTCCTTATGGGGGACTTCAACTTGCCAGACGTTAACTGGGAGTGCCACACGGCTGACACGAGCAAGTCCAGGAGGTTCATGAAGCACCTAGATGATAACTTCTTGGTGCAGGTGCTAACGGAGCCAACTAGGAAAGGTGCCCTCCTAGACCTGTTGCTAGAAAACAGAGAGGGTCTGGTGGGAGATGTGGTGATTGGTGGCCGCCTTGGTCATAGCGACCATGAAGTGGTTGAGTTCAAAATTTACGGTGACAGAAGGAAAAGTGCCACCAAAACCTCATCCCTAGATATGGGGAAAGCGGACTTCAAGCTGCTCAGGGAACTAGTCAGCAAGGTCCCCTGGGAAACTGCTCTTGAAGGCCTCGATGTCCACCAGAGCTGGTCATTCTTTAAGCGATGCCTCCTAGAAGCACAAGATCAGGCAATTCCTAAATATCGCAAGTCAGGCAGGCGGGGCAGGAGGCTGGCGTGGCTGACCAGGAACATTCTAATGGAGATTTGGCAGAAACAGAGAGTGTTTCGCTACTGGAAGGAGGGCCAGGTGTCATGGAAAGAATACAGGGATGCTGTTCGTGTTTGTAGGCAGAAAATTCGTGTGGCCAAAGCACACCTAGAGTTGAAGCTGGCTGTGTCTGTGAGAGAAAATAAAAAGGGCTTTTTCAGATATGTGAATGGAAAAAGGAGAACTAAAGAATACATAGGGCCGCTCCTTGATAGGGAAGGTCTCCTCACAGACAATGACATAGGCAAAGCAGAGACGCTTAACGCCTTCTTTGCCTCTGTCTTCAATGCCGATGATGGGCTTCGGGACCCAGGGTGCCCTGAGCTGGAGGACCGGGACGGTGGGGATGACAAACTCCCAACCGACCCTGAACGTGTGCGGGATTTGCTTCTCCACCTGGATCCCTACAAGTCCATGGGTCCGGATGGGATTCATCCCCGGGTGCTGAAAGAGCTGGCGGACGTCATCAGGGAATCCTCTCTCAATTATTTTTCAACGATCCTGGGAATTTGGAGAGGTCCCGGTAGACTGGAAGCTGGCAAATGTTGTGCCGATTTACAAGAAGGGTCAGAAAGAAGACCCTAGCAATTACAGGCCTGTCAGTCTCACGTCAGTGCCTGGTAAAATCATGGAGAAGATGGTTCTCGAACTTATTGAGGCTCACCTGGGGGACAAAGCAGTCATTGGTCCCAGCCAGCATGGGTTTGTGAAGGGTAGGTCCTGCCTAACTAACCTGATTTCCTTTTATGATAAGATCACCCGTATGATGGACCAAGGGAAACCTGCTGATGTGATTTTTTTGGACTTCAGCAAGGCTTTTGACACAGTTTCCCATAGGATCCTACTGGACAAAATGTCCACCATACAGCTAAATAAAAACATCATACGA
This sequence comes from Anser cygnoides, assembly GCF_040182565.1. Lineage (NCBI taxonomy): Eukaryota > Metazoa > Chordata > Aves > Anseriformes > Anatidae > Anser > Anser cygnoides. The sequence continues at coordinate 70,263,273 of NC_089912.1, forward strand.
TGGGTGAGCAATTGGCTAACGGGCAGGGCCCAAAGGGTTATGGTAAATGGAGCTGTGTCAGGCTGGCGGGCGGTCACCAGTGGGGTCCCTCAAGGCTCCATTTTAGGGCCGGTACTTTTCAATATTTTTATAAACGATCTGGATGTAGGAATAGAAGGTATTTTGAGCAAGTTTGCTGATGACACCAAACTTGGAGGAGTTGTGGACTCGAATGAGGGTGGAAAGGCCTTGCAGAGGGATCTGGATAGGTTGGAGAGCTGGGCGATCACCAACCGCATGAAGTTCAATAAGAGCAAGTGCCGGGTCCTGCACCTGGGACAGGGAAATCCTGGCTGCACGTACAGACTGGGCGATGAGACGCTGGGGAGCAGCCTAGAAGAGAGGGATCTGGGGGTCGTGGTAGACAGCAAGTTGAATATGAGCCAGCAGTGTGCCCTGGCGGCCAGGAGGGCCAACCGTGTCCTGGGGTGCATCAAGCACGGCATCGCTAGTAGGTCAAGGGAGGTGATTGTCCCGCTCTACTCTGCGCTGGTGCGGCCTCACCTCGAGTACTGTGTGCAGTTCTGGGCACCACAGTATAAAAAGGACATGAAACTGTTGGAGAGTGTACAGAGGAGGGCTACGAAGATGGTGAAAGGCCTGGAGGGGAAGACGTACGAGGAACGGCTGAGGTCACTGGGCCTGTTCAGCCTGGAGAAGAGGAGGCTGAGGGGAGACCTCATCACAGTCTACAACTTCCTCGTAAGGGGGTGTCGAGAGGCAGAGACCTTTTCTCCATTAACACCAGTGACAGGACCCGCGGGAACGGGGTTAAGCTGAGGCAGGGGAAATTTAGGCTTGACATCAGGAGGGGGTTCTTCACAGAGAGGGTGGTTGCACACTGGAACAGGCTCCCCAGGGAAGTGGTCACTGCACCAAGCCTGTCTGAATTTAAGAAGAGATTGGACTGTGCACTTAGTCACATGGTCTGAACTTTTGGGTAGACCTGTGCGGTATCAAGAGTTGGACTTGATGATCCTTAAGGGTCCCTTCCAACTCAGGATATTCTATGATTCTATGACCCCACAGTAATGCAGAAGGAAATCTATTTGACCCTGGCCTATTGGAATACAGCTACTGGAAGAATGAATAGCTTTGTCATCTGCAGTTTGTCTCTTTCAGTTTTGTACCAACAGAAGAAAATCATAAAACTACAGCAGAGAGCATTAATAAACTAGGAAAAGCAGTCATTCAGCTCAAACCTTACCTCTTACAGCAGCCAACTGTGAATTCCTAGGGCAGAATGAAAGAAGTTTTTTATTACTTGGTCTCCCACCACTGAAATACTTGTATTTCAAGCAAGAGGCATAGAGAGTGCCTGTATACTTAACAGATCTCTCCCAGACAGTTTCAGCATCTGTGATGTTCTGTTACAAGGAATTCCACCACTTCCCTACGCTCTGTGAAAGTGTTTTGTTTTTTGTTTTGTTTTTTTTTCTTCACAGATTTATGCAGTTGCTTGGAGACATATAAAGTTTGATAAATCTGACATGTCAGAGGGAGTGGTTTATGTTTGTTGTTGCTGATGATTAAAATGTGAAGGTAAGTAATATATTTACACCTGTTAAGGTCAGTAGCTACTCTAAGAGAATCAATCTCTCAAGCACAGTTAGAAGGATTTTTTTTTAAAAAAAAAAAGGTGCAGCTGTTCCTTCCTATGGTGCTTATAGTATTATTTTGTCTCCCATGTAGAAAGCTGTTCTGTAAGGGAGAGAAAGGAGTGGTGAAGAAAGACCTGTACTGTAGTTCTGGTTTACTTTTGGATCATGTGGAGGGGGAATCTCTGATTCTGTTCTTACCGTATTGAAGGAAAATATCTTATTTTTTTTAATTATCTATAGGCATCCCTGGAATATGGGAAAATCTTTTTTCACTTTTCATTCATGAATGAAAACTTTGAGCTCTACCATATGAGTTCTATATGTGCTGGAGGCCTTGAAAGGGCAATGGTTTCTGTTGCTGCATCCTGTGTTTCAATAAGCTGCACCTCAGAGATACTCAGCCTGAGGCATGATAACTGTTGTACATAATCCTCTGTGACTTGTCTGACCTGTCATGAAGAGCAGGGAGAAGACAAAACTATATTTTCCTAGCTCAGAAAATCTGTAAATCACTGGTTATTTGAAGCTCGGAGGGCATGGCAGGAGAGCCATTTCTTCTTGATATGCTTTGTGCTACACGTGCTACTCATCACTGTCAGTGGTGGGATCCTCTAGACCATGTGGATGTTGGGTCTCATCCGGTGTGACAGTTCTGTTCTTTAGTTGCATTCAGACATTTGGGGAATGTGTTTGTTTGTTTGTTTGTTTGTTTCACATATCATTAGCAGAAGACAAAACCATGACAACCTCTGATGCAGTTGCAAATATATGCAATATATTACTATAAAAAGGGAATATAATTCTTATATTAGTTAGGTTCATTCATTCAAATAGTAAAATACTGTGTGGCTTAGGTGATCTGCTAATTGGCTCAACTAATCAATCAATCACTTTCCAGTGAACAGCAAATGTTCAGTTTACAGTTGGCAGACAATCCATAGCCTAAAATATGTGCATGACCTTTTCACTGTGGAATGAGATCAATGACTCAGCCTGGGGACTAAATGCTCTCATCTGTGTGATTTGCTTCCTCTTGTGTTTCAGTGAGCCCTGTCTGCATGAGAAGGACTGCTGGAGCCCTTGTAAATTTTTTTTATTTTCCTGTGAGACTACAGTCCTCACTATCTACTCACAGACTACTGTCTCACAGTTCTCTCTATGTGGAATTTGGACACAGGAAGCACCTGGAAGAATCTGAAGGTACCGTCATGAGGGAGCGGAGAGGCAGGTGCTGAACTCTGTTCTCTAGTGACCAGCAATAGGACCCAAGGGAATGGCATGGAGCTGCCACAGGGGAGGTTCAGATTGGATATTAGGAAAAGGTTCTTTGCCCAAAGGGTGGCCAGGCACTGGAACAGGCTCTCCAGGACATGGCACCAAGCGTGCTGGAGTTCAAGAAGCATTTGGACAACTCTCAGACATATAGTCTGATTTTTTGGGTGGTCCTTTGGGGACCCAGGAGTTGGGCTTGTTGATCCTTGCAGGTTCCTTCCAACTTGGATATTCTTTGATTCTGTGATCTGTGGTCAAACCTACTTCAGCTGGTTTAGCCAATGTAAGAAGTACCAAAGCAAAATAAATTTATTTTTTGTTGTTGCAAGCAAAGGGAGAAACTGAGATGAGACATGGAACATGAAATATAGTCTGTCAATTTAACTGAATTTGTGCTTTGCTCTTTAAAGTGCTCTCATAAGATTCTTTTGGGAAAAGAGCAGTCAGGCTCTTGTAGCTCCTTACATCAGTTTATATGATTTGGAGGTATGAATAGCTATGCACAGTGTTCACCATTATAGTTTTTCTTTATATTTCTGGCTAAGTTGTTTAATGTAAAGTCCAAGGGGGAGGGGGAGATTGTTTGCTTTGGTTTGGTTGTTGTTGTTTGCTTTTTAAAGGACTAGTTCTCGTGGCTTCTGTTCCTTGAATTCATTCTTCTTTCCACAAAGTTCACAGGCGGACTGTAGATGACTATAGTAATGCCTTCGTTGTGTTACATGTATTGATGTATGGCCTAGGCAATACTTTTGTTATGTGGTAGTCTGTCACCCTCTTTGATTTTTTGGGTAGATTAGAACTTTGCAGAATGAGCTTATTTTATTTTGGTGCATTTTATGTACTTTCTCACATAGTTAGGCATTACTTCAGATTGTTGTATACAAGAGTTGATACGATATAAACTGATGTATCATCTCCTCCCCTGTGTGTCATCGATTCAAATTCAGTTCACATAAATCATGACAAATTGCCAGCTATGAAATAAGTAGATACTCTCTATTGGTACTATATTAGTATGAAACTTAGTACCCCTAATCAACACAGCAGACTGAGACATCAGTGTGAGTTAAAATGAATTTACTTTACCATCAGTGAGTTTGTCCCCTGGTTTGCAGGTTGCGTGCTATTTTATGGAAACACACTTTCAGAATCTTGAGCCATTAATGATCCTGAAATTCACTTTGAAAGGGTTATCTTCAGATCTCATCAGATAAAAATTCATTCCTAAATTATTTCATGCCTTTGGGCCTCTCACCTACAAAATGTTTGTTGTATTATTGCTGTGTGACAGTGGATTGTTAAAATTGAAAAAGAGAAGTCACAGTCAAGAAACTATACATCTGTAAGAGATTTCTTAGCATTGAAAATAATTTGCAGACCCTTCCAGGTACGTGGCATATTTTACGCTTAATAGTGATTGCCTAAAGAATGCCAGAAAACAGTTGGGGTAGCAGCAGGAGGTGCTTTAATCTGTAATTCCCCAAATACTGCTGAACTGCGTTGTAAACATCTAGTCTTAAACCAACCTAATAATGTAATCACCTGATTAGATGTTTCCAAATTTATTCTCCATTCATTGTTGTCCCACCTGGCATTCTTAACACTCATTACAAAATTGAGTCTACTTAACTTTATTTGTCCTTTTTCCATGCAGGTAGCTATCAATATTGTATGCTTGGTTAGGGAACCCAGTTAGGAAAAGCTTGGGGAGAGGAGGAGGAGGCTTCCTAACTGTTGGAGCAGATTAACGAACATGGGAAGGAAGTGGGTATAAAAGAAAATGAGCCCAAGTTTGTACTCTCTAAAATGTACACACATCCTGTAATTTAAAGCACATGACTCAAGAGGGTGGATGTGACCTGTTCCAGCCACCTGGAAGCCAAGGACTGCTAACAGACAACCAAATGTAGCTGGTATGGTGAAGTAAGGTATTTTAGTCCACCACTGGACTTTCTCTAACAGAGAGATTAATTTTAGACTTGGAGCAGTAATTCCATTGATTGCAGTGCATGCCAGATATTTTCCCCAGCTAAACAATTACCTGTGTTTCCTGAAGATTAGGCTGAATTCTCCATGTATCCCAGCTTGATGCTGTTTGCTCTGTATTTTTGGTTAAGTCTGCTTTCAGGCATCTATGCCTCTCTAGGAGAGCTTCATATTTCTTCTCAGGCACATTTCTTCTCAGAAGCCCTGCCAGTTACATATAACTTGCTCTGACAAATAGCCCTGTCAAGTAGTCAGAGTGCAGCCTTCAGAAGTGTTCTGTGTATTGCTGGTTATTGTGGGGGTTTTTTTTGAGCGTTTGTGTGAACATTTGTGTGAGCTGTTTAGTTTGTGGGCATGCTGTTATTTAAAACTGGATACATTTTCACTCACTGCTCTTGCCTTGTCTGGGCTGTGACTGAGGGACTGATCCTTCCATTTCCTTTTGCTGACAATTGTATAAATTCATTGCACTGATAATGTCTTTTTCTTCCTAATGTCCAAATTGCTTCTCCTGTTGTTTTGTTGTTGTTTGTGGGTTTGTTGTTCTGTTGTGGTTTTTTGGTTGGTTTTTTTTTGAAGTAATTCAAAACTTTAACACCTGCTGTGACAGGCAGTGTTAATTGATCTGCTCTAGAGGGTATTAATATTATTAGATACCACGCAGGAATTCCTGCACCATTTCACTCAGTTAACTGTATCTGTGGCAAGACTGTAAATCTGAGGACTTTTTAGGATAGGCTGTGAAGTCCTCTGAGAAAACCAAACTCTTGCCCCCAGCTCTGCTGATATCATCCCAAAGGCTTTAAATAGTGTTATTTCTATTTTTGGTATTACGTCGTGTTTCCTAGAGAGGAGCTGTGGATTACAGCTACTGTGGGTGATGTGTTTTAGAAAATGCCGGGCTGTTTTCAAGATTGCTTGCCCTCTTTAAGGCAGAATTATCAAAATGCTTGATTGCAAATGTCACACTTGTTCCATTGAAGTCTGTGGAGCTATTAGGTATTCAAATGACATGTTTCACTTTTCAGGGCTTTGGATTTCATAAAACTGAAATATTGAAATACAAAGTGTGGGTCAAATAGCATGCTTATATGAAGTGAAAGTTCTGACAGTTCTTTGTCTTTCCCCCTCCATTTACTAAAATTATAGATTGCTGAGCAGATGGACATATATCAACAGAAGAAATGTAAAAGAGATCACGTCAGCCCTGAATCAAGTCATTCTGACCATTAGAATTAGCCAGGTTTCCTCCAGTTTTAAAAAGTTAAATTCCAAATGTAATCTCCACATCTAAGATGATTATGAACTGAAACTATCTGTCTCTGGCCTGCAGCTGTTGCTGGAAACTGTGGAAGCACATATTGGGTTTACTTCAGAAAGGAATCACCTTCAGGGTCTCTGGTTCTACCAATGCTTGTGGCTGCTTCTGTAAAACCTCTCAGACAACTTCTGCAGCATGCTGAAAACTGTTTCTGGTTCTGCAATGAGACTATCCGTTGGAGCAAGACTGGAATAGTTCCCTTTTGCCTTTCCCCTTTCTTTTTACTGTAAATACTCAACACTATATTTGCAAATTGCTCGAGATTTCTCAGTCCCTCTTATTCCCTGCTTTTACTTTTCTAAGGAGTAGAATTGGGGTGGGGAGGAGGAGATGTGAAGCCTGTTTCTCAGGGATTTTGTTGTGGCAGTCACTGTTGTTGAGATGTTACTTGTCTTTGGATCGCAACAGGAGCAGCTTGTAGCAAGTCTGGTTGCCAGTTTCCCCCCGTAGTCACTGGATCCACCACTGTTTTGCTGTCTACCATGGTGCATGGCAGCCCCTTACCGTGGCTCCATGTGTGTGCTGGCTTCAGTGAGCAGTAGACATATGAGTTTTTATACTCACTTTGTTGGGACAGCCCACAAGTTGTTGGTGTCAGCCACAGCCCTAATGAACCATGCTTTCTACGGCTGCTGGCCTAAAGACCAGTATGGTAGGTGATTTCTTTGCCAGCCCTACGTGAAGCTAAACATGCTTGTAAATGTGATAAAGATTCATCCCTAGACTATTGCCTGGGTTTCTTTCACTGAACTGAACTTATTCCCATATGGTCTTATTTTCAGCTTTTAAAATTCTGATGTTTATATAAGCCGTTTAAAACTTGGCTTTTATACCTACATATTATCTAAATAACTTGATCTTCTATCCTGAAGATTGTCTACAACCAAAAGATTAAATCTTAAATAGACCATATTATGGGCAAGATGAGTCTGTGCTCGTCTTCCTTGCTCTTTTCGTAACTGTTTGCTGCCATCAGAGATGAAATATTGAGCTGGTTGGACCTTCAGGATGACTTTGCCTTCCTGTACAAAATGTGTGAATGGAAGAAGGAACACCAGGTTTGATTAACAGCCATAAAACACTGAACTCATTATAAGATTGATAGCATGTAATTAATATTCCAAAGACTTTTATACAGCATGTAGTCAAATTAGATATTCTAGTTAAATGTCAGATTCCAAACGTGGAAAACTATGGCAGAAAGGGATAGTTATAGGAAGAGCGTTTTTTCATAATAAACTGAATGAAAAGACAACTGCAGTGTTGATTCTACTGTCATATTAAAGGAGTCATCTAAATTATAGTCTGGCTCAGGTGACTGATTCCTCATGAAGAAATGATTTCTTTAAACAGACTGCCAAACTAGGTTCTTAAAATCCCATTTCTTACTTCAAAGCTTATTATGTAACACTAGCATGTAACCTGAAAAAGAAAAAAAATTGGAATTATTGAGATTAATAAGGCAAATGAAGTTATAAAATGTTTTATTCCTATCAGTAAAGATGAGTCTCCTGCTTGAATTTCAGATGTTCCACATACGGGTGCTGTTTACTATTTCTAGTATAAACTAGGTGGTCTGTTAAACTGCATGCACATTATGAAAATAAAGGCCTTTAAAATGTTATTCATAAGTATAGTTCATAAAAAAATGTAGTTGATATAGAGTTCATAAATGCTAGTTTTAACTAATCAGTACTAATATGCCTGCATTTTAAATTGCTCATAAATACAGTGCTGAATTTGGCAGATTGACCTGTAAACTACTGAGCATAATAAAGGTAGTTTCAGCTGTATCTTTCAAGTTCTTGACTTCTTACAGGGAGTGTCTTGCTAATAATATCACTCTTACATTTATTTGAGATCTCCAATTAGATAACAAATATCAAATTATCTAAGAAAACTTGAAGGATTATGCTGTGAAATGTCATCCTCTGCACTTTTCTTATTTCTTACACCTCTGAGGAAGCAGTATACATGGCAGGGCTGTCACCCATATGTCAGCAGAGGCATCCCCAGGACTGTGAAGATGAGGTTGTGATCTGCAGCAGCAACCCTGGTGACATATAGGTCAAACTTGCCAACTATAAATTGGATGTTGGGACAATCTAATTGTTTGATGAGCATAAGGACCTGGTAAGTGGCTTGGGATGAGTGTGTGCTTTACCAACACTGCAAGACCCTTTCAGTTGTCCCTTAGTGTTTTTACAGGCTGCAGACAGCTTCAAATGAATTTTTAAGCACCCTCCTACTGTTTTGAACTGTTTCATATCACACATCTTCTTTGCTCAACTTCCTTGTCACAGGAGTTTCTTAAAGCTCCCTGATTTCAGACAGACCGTGGGTTGTGCTGTGGCCCCTAATTTGAGGTGTGTTTCCTGACACCTAAGCCTTGGTTTTATGTAGCTTGTGACACCTGATTTTGGTGTCTGTTTTGGTCTGCATTTCTGATAAACAGGAAGTTGGCAGCCGCCCAATGAGTATGTGAGTCCCTTCTCTTTTTTCTGGGTTTATCCTAAGCAGGTACAATGTCTTCTTTTAGAGTCCTCATGTGGGATGAGTTTTTAAGCCTTAAGGGGGGAAAAAAATCCCTTTCTCCTCCACAAGAACTCAAACACTTCATTTTAAACAAAACCATTCTCCAGATAATATTTATCTTAGTAGTAAACCCTTATATATATGACAAGATATATCTTATGTTGTCTGACCAGTTAGCTTAATGACTGCAAGGTGTGGAATGAAGCCATCTTTATTATGCCATGGGGACTCAAGTATTTGAATAATTAAGCTTGAAAGAGAATTATTATTCTTCATAGCCTAACTCACATTAAACTGCAGTCCAAAGACATCTCAGTGGTAATTATCACTGAAAAGCAATGCACACTTTTTCTTTTGGTAGCATGGTAGCAGAACAGTTTAAAAATGCTCTTTTCCTTTTTTTTTTTTTTTGGGGGGGGGGTATTTCTTGGTGTTTGGTTTTTTTTGTTTGTTTTTTTAAGTTTACGTACCAACAATGTCTTTGCCCAAGGTGATCTTACAGTATTTCTTCCCCTAGATTTCTACAAAACCTCCTTGAGTTATAGCTTTGCATAGCAGCTGACCTCACCTTTCTTTTAGTGTCCTATACTGGCTGTTAATACTTGTTCTTCACACAGGCAGGCAGCATACCCTGAGGCTAAGGGAAATGCATAAGGAGTGGCGATGTTTTTTTTGGCTTTCCCTAGACAAACTGCTGCATATGTGTGCCCCTTCAGTGTCTCTGCCTGCTACCATGGCAGGTTATTTATGAGTGTTTTAGCTTCAGAACATAGCCATGTTTTCTAGACAGACTTTGGCTGTTCAGAATCTCTTGCCTTGCTCCTCCTCTTCACTACTGTTGTAATGAGTTGAGACTTGTTAGTCTGTGCTCTGCTCCTGTCCCAACCTTGTTCCATGCTGCTTGCTGCTGATGACAGAGCCTTTCTGGGATCACCAGGAAATGTCAAATGTGTCATCTACTTTCATTTTCAGAGACTGGCTTCTCTTACAGACATCTTCATGAAATTGCAATGACATTCTTGCTTTGTGTTTTGTTGTTATTTTTTTTGTTTGTTTGTTTTACTGGATTGGGGAAGGGAAAGAGAAGGGAGAATGACTTCTGTTTCCACTGTTTCATGAAAGAATTGAAAATAACTTTCCTACAAGATATTACAGGTTTTTGACATAGCAAATGTCAGAGCAGAAATAAGGTTAAAAGCTGTTGGTGGAGGTGTTATCTTTCCTATTAGCTTACCTAGGGAAACTGGCTTGACTGTCTGCATTTGACTATATAGTGTTCCTGTGTAGGTGGAAAGCACAGTACCTGCTTTATTAAATAATTCTCATAAAGCATCTTTGTAGATACTGATACTAAGGAAACCAGAGCCCCTGTCTGCAAAACAGAGCAGAAGGTTTTTTGGACACAGGACTCTGAATCACATTTTCCTTTACCCCTTCTTTCATGTAGTTTAGCAGGTCATCAAGCTTAACTTTTGGAGGTTTTTTCACACTTTCACTTAATCAGTGTAAATAGTTTTATCTAGACAAGTGCACTTACTAGCTTCATGAGGCAAAAGTGCTGCTCCCTGCAATTAAATGGATCAGAATTAAAAAAAAAAAAAAAAAAAAAAAAAAAAAACATGCTTTGGTTGTCTAGAACTGTTTTTTTAGTTACCAGTGACTCCTTTTCCTGTTCCTACTAAATGTTAAATTCTGCTAGCCATTGAAGTACAAACACATGTACAAATACAGTGAAATGCAGCCATACTTCTTCCTTGCAGCATTTACTTTTCTCCTGCAGTCTGGTGGTTATCTACTTGCTCAAGCTTTGTAGCTGGGAACAAAGAAAGTATCTTGCCAGTAACAGATGGCAGTGAAAGGAAACATGGAATGCATTTCACTGAATCATTTGTTCATTAGTTACAGTTAGGGTAGAAAGAATTATTTTTGACTGGTGCATATCCCTTGGGAAGCTAGTTTTTCATTTGCATATTTTTTTGCTAAATTCTCCTGGGGCCCTGTTAAAAACAAGATAAAACACTTGACAACTGCGCTCTAGCTTGTATTCTGCATTTTTAGGTGGGTCATGAGAATGTTTACCTTCTATTTCTCCACAAATATGCACACACTGAAATAACTTTTCTGTATCAAAATAAAGACTAGAGACATTGATCATGGGTGATGATGGTTGCGAAATTCCCAGGAGACAGTTACTTTGCTGTCAAAATACAGGAGTGTCATACAGCTGTTTTGCACAAACAGAATATTTCAGCCTCTGAAGCAATGAAATTAAGCTTTATTCACGCCTTCAGTGTATTATGAATAAAAGATGCATTCTGTATCACTGCTTTGTAAATTAAAAAAAAAAAAAAAAAAAAGCAGCACTGTATGGCTGCCAAAAATAGCTGATTTCCCCCATCTGCCACAGACAGGCTGGAATAGGGCTGTGTGAATCCTGCCAGCTCAGTCTGGATTTGAATAACAGCTCTTGTAGTAACTGAGCAACTCTCAAAGTAGCAAATCAGTAAGCAAATAGAAAAAATGTAATGGAAAGGTGGTAATTCCTACAAATACAGCCAAGTGCTACAAATACCTGAGGTTTCCCTCCCTGTTTCAGCTGAATTAAAAGATTTTGAGGAACTGTGGTGGCTTCACCATGCTGGGCAGCTCAACTCCAACACACGGTTCTTTGACTCCTCCTCCTCAAAGGAAGAGGGGGAGAAAACGCAATGGAAAGATTGCAAGGGTTGAGACGAGGACAAGGAGATCAATCACCAAGTGCTGTCATGGACAAAACAGACTCAGCATAGGGTGATTAATATAATTTATTTCCTATCACTAGCAGACTAGAGCAATAAGCAAAAAAAAAAAAAAAAAGGCAAACCAAAACCACTTTCCTCCCCCCAAATGCAGTGCAGGGAAATGGGGAATGGGGGCTGCGGTCAGTCCCTGACGCTTCCTCTCCGCCACTCCTTCACAGTCGCTCTCCACCAGGGGCCTCTCCACAGGCCGCAAGGGGAACTTCTGCTGTGTGCCTGGAGCACCTCCTGCCCTCCTGCTGCACTCACCTGGTGGGCTGCAGGGCTGGTCCTCTCACATTTCTCATGCCTTTCTCCCAGCTACACTTGTGCAGCAGGTGTTTGTTTGTTTGTTTTTTCCTTTTCTTCCATCTGCTTTCCCAGAGACCCAACCAGCCTCGCTCCCTGGCTCGTCTCTGGCCAGCGGTGGGTCCCTTTTGTAGCAGCTGGAGCTGGCTCTGATCTGACATAGGGCAGCTGCTGGGCTGGGCTCTGCTCACAGGGGCCACCCCTGCAGCCCCCTGCTACCAAAACCTTGCCATGTAAACCCAATACAGGAGTGTAGATTTTCACCTTCCTCTTCCTTCTTTTTTGCCTCAGTTTGCCTATCTGTTCTGTAGTAAGTTAGCAATGTCAGAAAGGGGAGATTCATTTTGCTTGTAGGTTGTGAGATTAGTGGTTGTTTCCATTTTTTCAGTAGTACTTTCCAATGCTTTGATTTGATTTTGGCATAAACCGTCTCTTTCTGTCGCAAGGTCAGACCTTCAGGCTGAGAAATTTCTGGATCAAACCATTCTGCTATTTAGATCATTGCTGTAGCTGTGGTTTGCTTTGGTAATATGAACCAGCTCCATCAGAAACCTTGAAAACTGAGAAGAGACTTCTAAGGAACATTTGATATCACATTGTATGAGGAAACAGGGCTGTGAGTCACTGTGTTATCATGGAAGATGTGAACATGTATTACCATGCTTTGACTTATATATGGGTGCACAAGAGCTGATTACACAAAATGAAGACAGTAGTAGCCCTAATCTTACTGTCTGTGGTTCCAAAGGGACTTTGTGGGATGTGCGTCAGTGGCAACAGGTGGGATTGTCCAGATCCCCATTTATTTTGTCTGGTGTTTGCTCTGCTGTTTTTTGCTTGTCTGTGCTTTTGCATGGTGCATGATGATTTCTGGGATGAAGGTGTGCAGCATAAAGCTGCCTTTACGTTCTGGATGCCTCTTTATATACACAGAGGAGAGCAAATTACACTGGAAAGCAAGCTCTGATCCTGCCCACTCTCGTGACATTTCTGTAATGCATTAAAACAGTCATGTGTTGCTTAAGGTAATTTGTGCTATATAGAATCATGGAGGGTGCCTCTGCATGAAATAGCAGATGAAGATGAGCTTTGAAGGGCAATGTATGTTCGCTCTGTGGAATTAATCTGCCTTTAACAAAGCTCCTATTCATGCTACACCATTGTTACATAATTTCCATGAGTTGCTCTTTCTCTTAGTATAAATAAATAGCAGGAAAAAGATACATGGGGTTAGAAAAGAATCTAATAAAATTAGAATGCTATAATCAAATCACAGGTTGTAAAATACGTTTTATGAAGACAATATTATAAATTTGGAATTATATGTATCTGAAGATGTCATATGTACCTATAGCTGATCTATTCTCATACACTGCGTATTTAAGTGCTGCTTTTTAGCCTGTGATTTCTAACAGTACACATTTGTCAGAACTACTTTTTTTGTTGTTGTTAGTAATTGCTTGGATAAAAAATGCTTATAAATCATAACAATTCATATCTTTATTTGTAACATATCCTTTTCTGTCAGACTGAGTCAGAGGTAGAGCCAGTTATTTGAAAATCCATTCTATTACAAAAAAGCTATGGCTCATCAAAATTTAATAGAGGGTAGGTTTATGCTAGATAAAAGGAAGAAATTCTTTACTCAGAGGGTTGTGAGTCACTGGAACAGGTTGCCCAGAGAAGCTGTGGAAGCCCCATCCCTGGAAGTGTTCAAGGCCAGGCCGGATGGGGCTTTGAGCAACCTTGTCTAGTGGGAGATGCCCCTGCCCATGGCAGGGGGTTGGAATTGGATGGTCTTTAAGGTCTCTTCCAAAAGAAACCCTTCTGCAATTCTATGAAAATGATAGTAAGCTTACAAATACATCTCCATAATAGAGGGAAGAAAGATGCAAAAACTATTTGATTCCTATTACCAGCAATTTGATATAGTGCTAAGTCACCATTGTTCAGAGGTGTAAAATTATGCAAAAGTATATTCAGTTTCCTAAATGCTTTAGAAATACTTTTGTCAGGCAATAGTGAAGTTGACATCAAGTTTCCAGTTCCGTTCAGTACTTTCAAAATATTCCCACAGCTGTTACTGCAGCTTCCCTGTTATCATGCCCTTCTCCTAACTACCTCGGTAGCTTGAAATGCACATTGACTGATAGATTGACTGTGAGTTTGAGGAACACAATCTGCAAAAACATTGCATGTACATTCATGGTCATTCACGTGTTCGTCATCGGAACATCATTGTATGAGAACAGCTTAAGAAAGTAGAAAAGTAATAACCAGAGTCTGGGTATCTCTTGAATTGTAGTACAAGGCCATGTATTAAAAAAAAAAAATCTTATTTAAAATTGTGTGAAAGACAATGTTTAATAGTGGGCAGTAGGAAGGGGTGTAAGTCTTTTCATTCTGCTTTCTCTCTTGTATTCTGGCTCTTGAGCAGCACATCTGTGTGGGTTTGTTTGATTTTTGTTTGTTTGTTTGTTTTTAAGATTACATTCATGTCTAATTGGCGCTTGTTCTGAATTTTGAGACATGGATCATAACTTCACACTGAAAGAGTCACATGTTGACAAAAGGTCAGCATTGAGGGACATCTTCTGAACTACAAACTCATCTTAATCTTATTATTCATTAATAGCTACCAATTCTCTGGTTACGATTCCAACAAATTGGTGGTTACTCACTAATGACAGAGTGACTTTGGTGATTTGGTGACTGAACTAGTGGTGGTTTGTTGCTGATTTTTAACTGAGTGACAGGAAGTAGAGCTTACCTAAGTTTACCCTATCCTGTTCACTGGAACATCTTGCCTCATGTCTAAAGTAATGTTTAACCTCTCAGTCACCACACTAAGCTTCAGAAGCTGTGGTGATTGATCCTAATTACCGTGTGTCCTTTTCAAATGCATAATAATAAGCTGTTTCAGTACACTGTTTGATCCAGTAACATGCACCCATCTTAGCTGGAATGCATATTAGCTTAGAAGTCCTCTATTGTGACAAAGAGCTGCCTTAACCTGAACATCTCTGCTCAGATTACACAGGAAAAAGAATCTGGCTCATTAAAATGTATTTTATCATCTGTATGTAAATGCTGCATTTTCAGGACCTGAAAATATAGGGAATTATTCAGAGCTGTCAGTGGAGGGAATGACTGGATGATTTAATTGGTCTCTTCCCTGTCTAACTCCTAAGATTTCAGGAATACAGATGAAAATATAAATTAAAGAGTATGCAAAAAAATTATTTTGTACTCTCTTCTTTTGTTCGGTTGATGCTTTTCACTCAAGGGCTGAGAAACTTCATAATTGGGGCAACTAAAGAACAGATGTATTAATCAAGATCTTATGGCCTGAAAGAAGGGAAAAAAGACTAAATTTTTTCTTTACTATTCTTCCACACCTCTGCTCTTCTCTGCTAAGACCTTTAGTCTGTATTGCCTTAAATTTGCAGATCCTATTTTAAAGTACAATAGAGTTTCTTCATATGAAAACCTGTAAAAAAAATAAAAAAAAATAAAAAGATTTTTTAAGCTCTAAGACACAAGCTCAGGAAAGAATGTAATTGTTATTCAATTTTTAGGTATAAGAATAATCTTCTTAATCTTCAGGGGGTTGTTGACAAGTTTAAAAAGAAGAAAAGATACCTAAGTAATTAAGGTATCTTAGATACTAAGTAATTAGGTATCTTTAGTAAACTGTCATTAACTATCTGATATAGAATCATCTTCCTTTCAGATTTTTTTGAGTGGATATATTCTGTAAATTAATTTATCCCAGAAAATAAAATAAGTGGCTATTCTCCTGTCATGAAGATAGTCTTTTATTATTTTTTTTTTTTTGTCTGGAGGATATCCTCTGCACACAATTCACACATTGCCAACAGCTAGAGAGGCATATCGGTTAGTACAAAAAGACTGAAAGAACTTTTAATTTACTGTTGTATGAAAAATTAAGAGGACATGGTTTCTTTTTTCTTGGTGCTTAGTACTGTATGCATTTATAGTTTATAGTATATATCTCTGTATGGATGATGAGACTGTTTCTCTAATCATTGTCCTTTATAGGGGAAAAAAAGTCTTCTTCATTTTGTGACTTCCACTAATACTTCGGGGTATTGTAAAACAGGCTCAATGAATCTTGTTTTCTATCCTCTTGATACATGCTTACAGTAGAGACAGAATAATAAATTGCATATTTGAAACTGGATACGTGTCCCTTAGACCTACACTAGTCTATCTTATTCAATTACTTCTGAATCTATCATATCTTATCCTTCTCTGCCTATGTTATTTGTATATGGAAGATAGAGTCATCTGGGACAGCTGCATCCTTTTTCTGACAACATTGCATGTCAGTCAATAGCCTTGACACAGAATTTCCTTTTCACTGTCATATCCACAGCAGTACGATCACTTTCCCTCTGCATCATGCTGGGAATTACAGATTCTTCAAGAAGCTACAGCTTGGCACTTTGTAATTTCTATCCAAATGGAAATCGTCACTGAAAATAGGACCAAAGGTTGCATAAAGCAACATGTAGAAAGAATGTGTTATGTTGGGAGGTCCCTTAGTATCGCACCAAATTGAATATTTTCTTTAGACTTTTCATATAGAATTCCTTCAACTTCAAACTTAACTTAATTCTGTTTTTTTATTTTGCTGATACTTGTATATATGGCTAAATTCTCTTGTTATGTGTTCTAAAATCAGACAGTCCACTCTAGCTGTGCGTGTTCCTAATGTAAACATCAACCCCTTCCATTTTTTAAGGCCTTGAAGATGTAGTAGACATCTTGAAACTGTTTGTTTATATGTGAACTAATTATAGATTTCTATATGAAAAAAAAATAAAACACAAAGTAAAATTTCTGGAAGTTATATAATCATTACTGTGTCAGCTTCCAAGTTTTTGAACTCAAGTAGATATAACTTCAAATATCAAGCCTCACCACTTAGATTTTAGAGCAGTAATTATCATGCTCTTTCTCTACTGTCAAAAGAGAGGAAAAAAGAACTGAGGATCTGTCTTCTGTTTGTTTTCACTAAAACAGAGAAGTTGACAGCCTCGGAACTTCTGTCTGGTTAAAATCTTTAATGTGCTGGTACTTTCTGTGGCAAGAATGGTTCTTAGTCATTTTTCTTTCCTTTTACATGTCTTATGCATCTCATACTCTATCTAGCATTGGCTGTCTATATGAATATTACCTTTCATAGACTATGGAAGAGCTGTATTCTCTAATAACTGATTGAGTATGCAGTCAGGTTTTTTTTGTTTGGTTGGTTGGTTGTTGTTGTTTTTTCCAAAATAAATATATTTTTCCCTTCTGCAATGCAACAAACCACTCAGTTACCATGGAACTGAGTGGGGACTATCTGTACATTATCTGTCAAGGAAAGGAAAATGATGCAACTGGAATCAGTTGTCTGGTTAATCAGGGAATAAAGGAATGTGGCACTCATTTCTGGGACATTACATATAATGGAAGTATATAAAACTATCATTGACCATGCTCTCTCCTCATGATTTGTGTGATAAAGGATAAAGTACTCATTCTAGTTTAGCATAAATGTGTCCTAACCTTGTACAATAGTGTTATTGAAAAATGCAGTTTGTAGGGTAACATTCAAACATTGCAATCTCAGCTTTTCCCTTAAAAACAAGAGCAATGAAATCCTCCCGTCTGTGCAGAAAAGTTTTTTGTGTGTGTGTGTGTCAAAAGGTCTTCTGCCACAGGTTGTTCTGAGCCCAGAGGGTTTTACTTGGCACTACTTTATCAGAGCTCTCTGGATTGCTGAACAACAGCAAAGAATATCCACTACAGAATGATTTCAGAGAAGAGTTAGAGATGCAGTAATGACCTGGGATGTGATCTTGCAAGGTGCTGACTGCAGTCTGCAGGATGTTTGGCATTCACATCTCCCACGTAGCATTCATTAACATCAAAATTTTAAGCCTGCTTAACAATGTAGAGAGTGGGACCCTACCAACCATACCTAGAGCTTCTAGTTGTATCAGCTCTAGACTGCCTGATAAAGTGCTCTTAATATATTAACTGACTTGATACTGTAATTCACTTGAGCTAAATGGCTAAGTTGCAAGGCTTAGAAGTTTCCATAGTAGCATGATTATGAAGGCTTAAGCTCTTCTTTCACACATACACGCAAAAATGCAAATGGGTGCAAATGGGTATCAAAAATACTTTACTGGTATGTCCTGTGAATGCTTCTGAAAGCATTAATTCAAGAACTGTATAAGTAGGGGTAAGCCTTCTTTAAAATTTGCAGAATGCTGAGTAACGTTGAGCATCTAATAAAGCCTTGTCTTTTAATTTTAAGAACCTAGAAATACTCTGCAGTGCACATATGCAGAACTTCAGAAACATTTTATTTAATCAGCATCTCATTGTGTCAGGAATCTTTAAATGTGGATTTAAAAGCACAAAAGTGCAGTGTCCTTTAGGAATGGTGATGTATTCCTGATGAATAATGAAATTCTGTGATAGCTCTTCAAACCTGTCCTGTGCTGTAGTTCTCAGATTCACTGAGTTTCAATTGCCTGTCTTGCTGAAAAGCCCGTGTGTGTAAGGTAAAGCACACATGATAAATGAGATCATTCGGTAGCGTTCTCTTTTTCTCCCCTTTGAATGTACCCATTCACATCTGAAACATAATACTCTTGCTTTGTCTAGTCTATCCCATAATGTGTTTTGGTATTCACTAGTGTTACACTACAGCAGTTGGTTCATGAGCTCTTCCAAGCAACTACATCCAGACAAATCCAAATGTGTATCCTTCTTTCTATCTCATTGCAGTAGCTGCGGAGTGCAGCTCTGACAGTCTTCCTGAAATCAAAGCATTGTTTAATAAATCATAACAGAGCTTTCAGCTTTTAGCCTAAGCAAAGGACTGAGCTCTAGTATTTAGACTTGCTGACAGCTGACATTTAGGAAACTTATTTGGAGGATTTATTTATTTATTGGGGGGGAGGGGGTGTCAGATTCTTTCTGAAGTAAACCTCTCTAGTCTACCATGTAAATCCCGATAACGCTATGAACATATAGTATTTTTAATTACCAAGAATGCATGATGCTACTTATTAATCCTATGTTTTGTTAAGCAGTCAGGAAAACAGTCTCTGGGGTTGTCTAAAGCTCTTGCCAGGTATACCTATATTGTTCAGAGGCAGAGTGTCAGCACTGCTTTGTTAAGAGTCTCCAAGGTGCATGGAGGAAGAGAAACAGGGAGAAATGGATACAGCTAATAACCAGGATCTTCAATTTCTTTCCTCAGCTTTCTGCAGCTGCAATTTATGCTAATATTTCAAGCTTAGGGAATATACTGCCAGATGCATTGGGTGAAACCACATGGGTGTCCTTAGGTGGAATACTTGGAATATGAAGAATAAATTTGTTTATGCTTCATTACAATGTTTGTTTGTTTGTTTGTTTGTTTTTTGTGTTGGTTGGTTGCTTGCTTGTTTTCTTCTCAGTATAACAATACGTAGCAGCAAGAGGCTTCATCTTGAGAGAACTTAAGAACAAAGCAGAAAGGCAATCATGTGTTTAATTTTATTGCACTATTACTACAATTCTATATCGAGATCAGACAGTTGCACGTGAAACAATTGTAATTGGCTGCCTGTGCATCTCATAAGCAGCTAGCTGCTATCCTAGTACAATCATAGTAAATCCATTTGCAAATTAAATTGAATTGCAATCTAGTATTCCAGCATGTGTCATGTGTGTTGGTCTTCCTGAAAGCTACACTGGTGTGTTAAAGATGCACAATAACTCAGATGTCCAGCCCTTGGAAAAATATCAGCCACAACCACTGCTGTTTCAATATTCGTTGGGACTGTGTTTGTGCTATTGCAAATAACATCAACAGCATTACACTTAGCTTTCTTTATTATTTACATTTCCATAAAATAATCACCTATATTCTTTGGGAAGCTTCTGGAGTATATAAGCAAAACCTTAAGCTGGAAGTAACCCTTTCAGGTCCTACCTTTCAAATAAATCCATTTTGTGTTCACTTTGCCTTTGTTAAATTAAGAAGAAAAAAAAAAGAGGGGGGAGAGGGAGGAGGGACAGACAGATGGATGGACCGTTACAGCTGAGCTGATTTCCCTGATAAAGAAAAACAGAGGTCAGATCAAAATGAGCATGCTGCATGTGTATGACTTTCTTCAGAAAAGCTTGGATGATACTGTTAGGTCTCAGATTAAAAAATGTCTTTGGTTTCTATTAGAAAATGGAAATAGAAGAATTTGCAATTTTGTGCTGCAATTCCTTCAAGGCTGCCCAAGTTCTGCCTGTGTTGGAGAGAGCAGTTGACAAAATTGCACTCTGAAGACTAAAGATTCCCCAAGCATCTATGCATACTAGGGATACAAACCTACTTCTCAGAAGCATTTAAATATGTTATGGGTTTTTTTGCCCTTCATCTCCAGGACTATGTAGCCCAGATCACAAATGCTATTCCCTTTTCATGGCAAAAGAAAAAGAAGACTGCTTGAGTCTTAGACAAAATAAACCTTTTTCTATTTTTAACAATAAAAAGCTCTCAGTAATAAATCTGTGTATGCTGAGACATTTTAGTCCTAAAATGCCTCATTGTCAGTGCTGTGCAAGGTGCAAAAAGGATGAAAGAAAATCTTATTTCCAAGCCTGTGCACCTATAAAGCTAGATACAAAAGGGAAAAATAAATTTGGCTGGTAGTCTTTGTGAAGAGGTAGTAAGCCCAAGGACATCACTTAGTTCAAATATTAAGTAGAAATATACATTGAAAATTAGTTTGAATCTTTACATTGGGATACCTACAAGTAGTCCCTTCATTTGAAATTGCTGGAAAATTTCAACAGTTTGGGTTTTTCACTATTTTTTTTAGCAGCAAATAGTTCTATTATGTGAGCAAAAAATATTTGTTTGCAATGGTGCTATGGGATCATGGAATAGCTAAGGTTGAGGGGGACCTCTAAATGTCATCAAGTCCAAGTCCCATTCTCAAAGCAGGGTCAACTAGACCAGGTTGCTCATCTTCTATCTCCGTTTTGTTTTGTTTTGCTTTGTTTTAGGGAAAATAAAATAAGATTTTTCAATAGCACTAACGAAACCAGTGCCTTGCAAAAAGGATAGATGAATAAGAGGAGAATGAGCCTGTTATTACTTATTTCTGTATCTCTTGCATTTGTTTACTCGCTTGTGTTCACCAGATGGCCTCTATTTTATGCACAGTCCACTTTATTTTATAGTTGTGTGTAAATTCTGTACTGTTATCATGAAAAACAGTATTGATACTTTGATAGATAGGTTTATTCCATAGCCTCTGCTTTGGAAGTGTTGCCTATACAGCCAGCTGAGGTGCCTGTCTGAGGTTAACTTGAAACCACTCTGAGTTTGTTAGGGCTCATATGTACTGTAACATAAAGTGATCCTGTCTGTCTGATATTACCTGGTGTTTTTGTTGTATCTCCTGGCGTAAACAGTGGCACTTAGCTACATGATACCCTATCTGTTCTCTGTTCCTCGGACTTCTCTGGTCACTGATATTGCTGTCTATAATAGTGCATTGAAATATTGGTAGGAAGGGGATTTTAATATTTGTTGTATTTTCCTGTCTTTAACATGAAGATATCTTTTGGATCAATTCCCTTTCTTGCTTATGATTTTGTACATGGGATTACAGGAGAAAAAAAAAAAAAAGAAAAAAAAAGAAAAAAAAAGAAAGAAAGAAACAGTCACTGCCAAAGTGAAAAAGCAATGGGTATAATTAAAGCTGTCTTAGTACAGCTTAGCAGTAGGAAACAAATACAGTTTAATCACCCAAGTATTTTGGTTTGCCATAAGACTTACGATAGACCTGAGAGACTATTTCTAATATTTTCCTGTGTAAGATTCTGAAATTTGAATTAGCTAATATATCAAGTAATAGAAAATGTTCAAATAGTTAATGAAGATTAAAGGTTTCCTTTTTACTTGAAAGGTGAACAGTAATTTATTAAAATTAATATAGGATGTGGATAAAGGCACAGTACAGAAACTGTTAAGCTTTTTTAAACTAATTCAAATACAGTTGCCATTGCTGTAAGATTATTTGCTCAATTACTTGTCTATTAGCTGAACTGAAGATAGAGTTTGGCTTCAGCATTTTTCCACTTTTTCTTAAGTTTATAACCAAGCTTTTCAACTCCTTGGATTATCTGATCAACTGATTAAAAATCAGTTATCTACAGCCCTGGTTCCAACCTTCTGTTGCTTAGGGACTCGTCACATCTATATTCTGCTGTTCTCTAGAACTTTCTGCAATCTTATAACATTGATTGCTTTCACAATCCTTTGTAGTATTTCTGTATGCTCAGCCATTGGGGTGCATATGAATGCATAAATGAGACTCCATCTGTATGGGTATATTCAAAAGTAACTTTTCATCTGTAGCTTGGTAATGGCTTAATTCATAATAGAATCGTAGATTTGTTTAGGTTGGAAAATACTTCTAAGATCATCAGATCCAAATACTAACCTAGCACTACCAAGTCTAGCACTAAACCATGTCCCTAAACACCACATCTACATGTCTTCTAAATACTTCCATAGATGGTGACTCAACCTCTTCCCTGGGCAGCCTGTTCCAATGCCTCAAAACTCTTTCAGTAAATAAATTCCTCCTAATACCCAACCTAAACCTCCACTGGCACAACTTGAGGCCATTTCCTCTTGTCCTATTTCTTGTTGTTTAAGTGTATTCCACCTGGACCCATAGACTTGTGTACATGTGAGTGGTTTAGCAGGTCACTAACCATTTCCTCATGGATTATGCTTCATTCTGCTGCCTGTCCCTATCTACCAGCTTGGGGGGCTGAGTACCTGGAGAACAACTGAACTGGTCTTGCTGCTAAAGACTGAGGCAATGAAGGCATTAAAGACCTCAGCCTTTTCCTCATCTTTTGCTGTACTTTTCTCCCTACATCCAATATTTGATTGAGATTCTCCTTGCTTATCCTTTTCTTGTTTATGTATTTATAAAAACATATTTTTTTGTCCTTAATGGAAGTAGATAGATTGAGCTCGAGTTGGGCTTTGGCCCTTCTAATTTTCTCCCTGCACAGCATTATGACATTTTAGTAGTCCTACTGAGTGCCCTGCTTCTCCTTCCAAAGGTCATAAACTCACTCTTTTTCTTCCTGAAGTCTAGCCACAGCCCTCTGTTCAACCAGCCTGGTTTTCTTCTGCAACAGTTTGTCTTTTAGCATGTGGGGACAGCCTACTCCTGTGCCTTTAGGATTTCCTTATGTGATAAGGCTGACAGCTGTCAATGTCCAGTCCTCAGCTGTGATGTGGGAGAGGCTGGAAGCTCAGTGTGGAGCTGAGAAGTTAGAAACCTCTGGGGGTAGCAGGCATATACCTGAAGGGTCAGGTAGAGCATATTGAGTCCTTAATTACCTCAGTTCATGTTCTTTTACTGAGGCAAGATATGCTTAACCAAGATCTGCCCTTTACTGAAGGTACACTGAAATGATTTTTGCTCTTATTACTGAGAACTTCTGTTTTCTATGTAAATGTTATTTCAGTGTATATTTTTGATATATTTTCATAGATCGTCTTCCTTTTAATAGTCTTAAAAATGAGACGGAGAAAAACCTTAACTCTTTTACTTTGAACAAAAGCAACTTTCTAAAATAGAGTGCTTAATCTGAGGCTTTTATCTCTGCAATTTATTTAGAGAAGCTCAAAAGTTCAACGTTGATATAATTACTTCTGTTCTAAAATCATGAAAACAAACAAAAAATAATAATAAAAATAGATAAGTGCATGGAACTAAAAAAAAAAAAAAAAAAAAAAAGCTCCCAGCATTGAATTTGTTCCCTAGGGAGCATTTATCAGGAAGAACCCATGTAGTTCTTGAACTTTTACATTTTAAAAGCTTCCAAAGTCCTGGTGTGTGAGAAAGAAGACGTGATAAAAGTGGAAAATCTTTGCCTTAGAGTGTAAGGATTATAGAAACTGTTGTAAAGAAGTGTGTAGTTTTATAACTTCTTGGAGGTTATCTGTAGCAGTTTAAATTTAGAGATTATGTGGAATAGCTACAAAAATGCTAAAATATTAATAATTTGTTAACTAAAGAACAACATGAACTTCCATATTGTAACATGATATGACTTTTTTTTTTTCCCCAGGTAGGTAGGACAGAGAATTTTAACCAATTTTTGATTTTTTAAGTATTTTTTGATTGCAAGAAAAAATAGATAATTTGGGGGGAAAAAAAGACCCAAATTACAGTAAGATGCAGAAGCAACTGTCTGTGATAAATTGTAATAGCCTTGATGAACACTGCCAGATGGATGGATGTTGTGCAACACTTCCAAGGGCTGACTGGTCTGTTCCTTAAAAAATTAAAAAATAAAAAATGCATGATATCTGAGAAAAAAAAAACATGTAATGTCAACGCACCAGGAAAATTTATCTTTAGAAATCTTGAAAATAAATTCTAGGCAATGAATGAAAAAGTGTTGAAAATAATGTTAAACCTTTCAACTAAAATCTCTAATACCTTGACAGATATAGCAAAGTGGAAAAACTTTGTTGGGTAAATCTACATATGCAAGTGCAAAACTACTGCATACTTGAAGCAGACTTCATTATTGTTCTTTTATCCTGTTTTCCAAATCAGTAAAGAAAACTTCCTTCTGGTAGGAGGAAAGTTCTTTCCTACCTTCCCCTCCTACCTTCCTTCTTCCCACAGAAAGGAAAAGAAACAAAATGGTTCCATGTCAAGCCCACAAGTAAGCCTATTTCTTATGGATTGTAGGATGAAGTGTGAACTCTCATCAAGCTTTTCATATGGCTCAGGCGGCATGGAAGCTTTTCTTCACATTTATTTAGCTGATAAATGAGCAGTCAACTGAGCAGTTTTCCCACCTTGGGAGCACTGGAAGATTGGTTCTCACAGAATTTTCATGAGTTCTTTCCTTTTTTTTTTTTTTTTTTTTTTTTTTGTCAGTTATGGCTGATCTTGGCCAGAGTGTTCAAAGGTTGTCACAGGATCATGGGCATGCATTTCCACAGATTTCATTTTTGTAGGAAAACAAAATAATAACTTCACAGTTTTGGCTGTATTCAGACTACATGTTTTTTGACGAAGAATTGCCATCATGTTGGTGTTAAGTTCTCAGTTCCTCAATATGAAAAACCTTACCTATGATAGGAAGGATATCCATAAATTAGATTGTCACTAAAGTTACCAATTTCCACAAACAGTTTAATATAAAGCAATTTTTATAGTTTTTATATGTAATTTTTATACAACCCAATTTTTATAGTTAGGTTAACAATGAAAGTCATCTGGTTAAAGGTGGTGAATGAAGTAACTGCGGAATAACTTTAAATCTATTTATTCTTTTCCTAAAAGTAATTATCCTGTGGGCTGTGAGGAAACACATTTCTTACTATGTAGGATTCTTGAGAAACCTTCAGAGAGAATCTAGAATGAGATATCAAAGGATGGACTTGGGTGGTGCTTCAAAAAATTGTCATAGATCTGGGAGTCCGTCGTGTCAAAAAGAAATCTGAAGCCCTGAGAATTGTGCCAGCCATAAAGTAAGAATAAGAGGGGTATGGATCCTGAGTGTCTGCAAGCACTGAGATGAAAGAGTTGATATTAAAAAGTCATAGCTATATCTCTGACTGTGACAGCCTCTCAACAGTACAAGTGTCAGAACCTTATCCTACAACCAGGGAGGTGATGATTTAATATTTCATGTTGTTCTGGTCTTCTGTTTTTCTCACTCTTGCTGGTTTCTATTAAAAGACCTTCTCTATATATTAAAGTAGGCTGTTATAAAGAAAGATTCTAAGTTTGAATTGTTTGTAAAGAAACTTGTGTGTCTCTGAACCTGGAAGTGCTTTGGAATAAGAAAAAGAAGATACATCGTCAGCTGATTGTTGCAGAGTAATATGCGTAGTGGCTTTTTTGAGGGACCTAATGCAACAAGAATGACATGCAAAGGGGTAAATCTGGAACTGATTTAATAGACATGACTTACCACAAGTTCCTTTCTAATGGTAGCTAGAAAACAACCTTTTTCATTTCCAGAACTCTTAATTTGTCGTTAAAAACTGACCAACTTCTTGCCATAGTCTTGTAGTCTATGTGGCTCATCTTGGTAGCTCAGAGATTACCACAGTTCTACCTACCTGATTGTTTTGGTACAAAGCAGTAGAGCTGTGGAAGGGAAACTGCTTGTGTTTAGTACAGAAAATCCTGGACATAAAAATATTTTGGTTATTATTTCTTAAATGCCTTAGTGGTTATATAAAATAGTATAATGGATAATAAAGTTTTGGAAGGCAGAACCCTATATCACTGTTTGTTGCCAGCAATTTTGATGCTTGTCAATTTTCAGGAGTTGGTGGAGGTATGAATCGGACAGCTGCTGGAGCATTTGGATATAAGTTGTTTGTCTTGCTCCTTAGCAGGCTGCTTCATTCTCAAAGTCAATGCTGGGTCTTGATCCACTTGCCACAATCATTTTGCTGCTGACCTATGTCAGAATTTCTGCTGTTTTGAAAAATACCATTGAAGTTTTGTTGCTATAAACAATGAATCGTAAAAGGGAGGGGAAAAAAAATTTATCTATTTAAAATATAAAAATTCTATAAAATTCTATAATCCTATAAAATTCTATCTATTTGTGGCTTTAGATGCAGAAAAACAGGATGTGAAAGAGCATTTAAGATGTTATTTTCAGCCTACAAAAAAACTGCTGCTGGGAGGAACCCCAAACTGGAAATCTATTTGCACTTTGTATGATGTAATCAGCAGAGCATTTCAGTGTGAGCGGTCAATTTTTGCTTCATTCTTTATCTTTTCTTTTTTTTCCCCAGTTTCCAAGAGTAACTAGAAAAGTAATCTTAATGGTGAAATATTTGCTCTTTATTCCATTCTCAGCCTTCAAATGTCAAGGAGGGAAAAACTACTAATAAATGAAAGAGGCTCTAGGAGGCCACAGATCTGAACATTGGTATTTTTGCAAGAACAATTGTATTATGGGGTCTTTCTAGCTTTCTAAATGTGTGTGGGTGTGTTTTTACATACAGGATCAGCATGACTTCTGTAGAGAAGTTGGTACTCTGAAAACTTGATGTCTGCTAGATCACCTTTCCATTTTAAAGTAATTGAGGAAGCAACTAATAGTGCTCTAGCAAGTGCTTGGGGCATTGCTAAGCCCTCTCACTGACCCTGTAGAAAGTACTATGTGATTTTTCCTTGATGTTTGACGAGTTTTTCTATTCTGATTATATGAAACGCAAATGAACTACTTAAAAGTGATTAAAAGATATTGCCATGAGCTCCTCTATAGGCAGTGTTGATGGGACCAATATTCTGACACAATGCCCAATATTTAAAAAAAAAAAAAAAAAGTTTTTGGAAGGTGTTGGATATTATTATATTTGTTAGGTATTTTGCTAGGGTTTTCTACATGATGAAATAATAACCATTGCAAATTAAGGTAATTTATTCATTGCTACCTCCTTGAAATGAGGTAACTTGACCACTGTAAAACTGAAAACTAAGAAAAAAAAATTAAATAAAATAAACAATTTTTAAGAAATAGGGGGAAATAAAAGCTACCTCTGAAAAAAACTAAGTACTCAGATACTGGAAATATCTTTAAATCTGGGTTTTTATGTAGAAAATCTGTTACTTAATTTTTAAACTTCTCATAAAACTGAATTAAAAAAAATCTTTCACATTAAAACATCTCTGAGGAAGTTAAATGGTAATTTATTTTCATGTTCACTTTTTGTTATTATATATTTTTTTTTTGAAAGAATACCTGAAATTTAAGCAGCAGTAGAAATTTGAATATCAAACCAGGAAACTGCAACTTTACCAGGGTAATCTTTTCTTCCTTTAATGCTTTTAAGGAGATAGGAATGCTGTGTTTGTGAAACACAATTTTTCAGGCAGAAAAGTTTAATCCAGTCATACATAGTTCTGTTTCTGTTCTTGATAATGTTCTGAGATTTAAATAGCTCTTTACAGCAGCAATGGCTGATAACTGTTTTTTGTGGGTTTTTTTGTTTGTTTGTTTGGTTTTTCAGTGGTAAGTAATGAGTTAACAAAAAGTCTGTATTGCTTTGAAAAAATATTTAGTTACTTTTTGACTTGCTGCTCATTGTATTGAAAATCAAAAGTGAAATATTTATCAATTATTATATTCTCATTTGGAGCAAAGAAATGTAAATGAAATCATTTGTACTTTGTTTTTCTGTCATGTAGGCCTTCACACACTGTTAAGAGTAGTTTATACATAGTGTGTGTATGTAAGTGTGTGTTTATAGGTATGAGAAAAACTACCTATCCTTCCAAAGAAGTTTTCTTTGATCACAAATCTGTCTTTGATACTTTCATATGTGGACTTCTGATGACTTTATGGTTTAGATAATCAAAAAGTAGTACTGAATCTTTTGCGTATGTGCTTAACACCACTCCTTTCCTCTGATTTTCAACTTTGCCAAATGTAAAAGAAGTAAAATGAAACAAAAACACAACACAATGCAGTGGCCTTCTCAAGCCAATGCTTTTGTTTACCTTGTGACTTTCCAGTACCCTGGATCATTTGCTCAGAAACATAGCATCCATAGATAAAAGTATTTTTTCAGCTAAAAATAAATAAATAAGAGAACTGTGCATTGGGCTGGACCCTGTTGCCTGTCCTGATGATATTGAAGTATTCCAGAAAGCTGACTCAGATATCTTGTTCCTCTTCATCAGACAATGAAGTATTGCTCTCCTAGATCCCATCGCATCCTCTCATGTCTCCAGACATAAGGTATTTGACAGTAGCTTTCTCTAGGATGTTACAGTGATTGCTTTGTACTAGCTGGCAAAGCTCTTGCAGGCCTTTCTAAAAACATGAGAAACCATTCATTATACCATCAGATGTCAGATCCTCAGTTTGATCAGAAAATATACCAGCTTAATGTGATGCTTTGTTGCGTACCCTGCAGCTCTAAGATATTAATTTCTTGATCTATAAGAGTGCAGTTGTAGAGATAGTCTTACAATGTCAGTGCAAAGAGGTAATTTTTTTCCAAGTGGAATGAAAGTAATCTGAATTCAGAGAGCATCAGATTTCTTTAGAGTAAGTTTGCATTTCAATTTAATCTCCTTAGCAAGGATTGCATCTGAATCTAATCTACTTCTAACGTGTGTGTGAGAAGGGAAACTACATCAGGAAACCATGGATCTGAAGAAAATTTAATTTCTGATTTAGTTAGTCTCTGACACATTACTTATCTATTCCTTTCCAGATTAACAGCTATCCTGTTCATCTCAGGTAGATCAAAAGCTTTGATAAGATATCACAAAAAATGGAGATAGTATTTGCTCACACTTATTCATGTGCAAATAACCTCTTACCTAGCCCCAAGGCTCTTCAGTGTCAGACCTGACACACAGATGACAAGTTTCCACTTTCCAACATTTCTCTAGAATTGTTTTTCCTCTTAGGAGTGCTTACAGTTAGTGACTTCTGTCTGTTGTGTGCACTGTGTGTTTTCAAGGAGGCTTTTTTTTTGTGATTCAGAAAATATTAGAGGTTATTTGTTGCTCTGTGTGAATCGATAATACAAATGACCACATGAGGAAACTTTGATAATGTTTTGAATGATTGTGTCTGATGCATTATTAACAGTTTTCATTTAATGCGGATCATACTCTGGCAATGATCTGTCACTTCAAAAAACAGCAAAGGTTTCAGCATCTATTTACCATTGTGGGTATATTATACAGGCAAAAATAAATCATAGAATCACAGAATATTCTGAGTTGAAAGAGATGCACAAGGATCTCTGACCCACTCCTGGCTCCACTGAAAAAAAAAAAAATGTTTGAGAGCACTGTCCAAATACTTCTTGAACTCTGGCAGCTCGGTGCTGTGACCACAGCTCTCGGGAGCCTGTTCCAGTGCCCGACCACCCTCTGGGTGCAGAACCTTTCCCTAACCCCCAGCCTGACCCTCCCCTGTCCCAGCTCCATGCCGTTCTTGTCCCTTAATCCTTACCCAGGGGCTGCCAACCATGTCATCACCACCTGCAAGCTCTGTACAGACCAGCCCCTCCGTTACATGCAGCACCACAACCCCACCTCGCCTGCCCAGCCTATCCCTTCTGAAGAGCCTGTAAGAGCCCTTCATAACACACCAGTCACAGGACTCCTCACACCAGGTTTCACTTAAGCCGGTGATGTCGTAGCTGTGGGACTGAGTCAATTTCTGTCTCCTCTTGCTTGTTCCTCATGCTGTATACATTGGTGTAGAAATATTTCAAATGTGCTGCCGTGTACCTAGCACCTTATGGAGCAGACTGAGAGATAATGCACACAGTCCCTCAAATGTTGGTGTGCCATCCCATAGTTTATGACTGGCAAGCCTGGTTTTATGCTTTTCCCCTTCAAATCCAGTTTAAAGCTCCATCAGTCAGCCGTGTTAACTCCTGTGCAAAAATCCCTTTTCCCCTCTGAGAAAGATACGTTCCATTAGGTGCCAGCAGGCCCGGTGTTCTGTAGGCCATACCATGACTGAGAAACCTAAAATTCTGCTGGTGACACCAGCCTCGGAGAGACACATTGATCAGCTGGATCTGCCTATTCCTTTCTGTATTGTTCCCCACTACTGGAAGGATAGAAGAAAACAATACCTTTGCCCCTGGTCCTTCAACCAGTTGTACCAAGGCCCTGAAGTCCCTTTTGATTGCCATTGGACTTCTCTTTGCTACTTCATTACTGCCAATACAAAACAGACAAACAAAACCAATAATAGTTAATACACAGAGGGCTGTACCAGTTTAGTGAGTTCTCTATTAACATCTCTTATGTGGACCCCAGGAAAGCAGCAGACCCTATAGCAACCCTATAGGTTGGATCTGGTTGGCATGTCAGGCTCTCTGTTCCCCTCAGAAGGGAGTCACCTATAACAACGACCCTTCTACCTTTTTTTTTTTTTTTTTTTTTTTTTTAATGGAGGTGGTTGTTATATGGGGGTACACTGACCTGCCCTAGGTGCAAGTCAGCATGGACTTACCTTTGTCCACATCATCGCCTGCCTGTCCAGGTCCAGAGCCTCATACTCTTCGTGTAAGGGCGCCTGTGAAGGTGAGGTAGGCAGGGACGGGATTCACCTGCCTCTCTGAGCAGAAACCTGCTTTCATTCCCCCCTTTTTCTTGGGTCCCCTCCTGCCTGGTGGCAAGAGAGTAAGGGATCGTTCATTTCTTGTGTTGTGGCTGGCTGACACATCTGTCTCAGGGATGGTAGGGTATGGTTCCATCAGTCAATCTCCTTCTCTGAGTCCCAGATGCCCCTCAGCCTGCCCACCTCCTCCCATCTATGTCACCAGGCTGAGCCATTCTTCTACCCGGGTGCACCTCCCACAGGTGTACTCACTGCTGCTGTCAGACACTGACAGAAAACTCAGGCATACCCTGAAGCCTGAGACTCGGATAGCCACAAGTTCCTGGGAGCCCCGTCTGAACATCGTTGATGTACTCTGGTGCTATCTCTGTGATGATGTGAGTAGGTAGCCACACATCTATGATGATGTGAACAGTTAGCATATTTCCTTGTATTTCTTACACTGCAAGGTAGTGGGTTATTATTCACAGGGGTATGCTAGGATGACTTTCACAAAGACCTTGTGGAGACAGAAGTTCTCCTGAGGGCCATGCATTAGACTGGACATACACAGCAGCTGCAATGTTTGGTGCCTTCTGAGATGAAAGATGTGATATTTCTTTGATGTTTATTTCAAAATTTTAGTTTCATAACTGTTAACTATTTCTGCTCTGGGATAGTAACATTTGGTGAGCCTGTCAGCCAAGGCACAATTATAATATTAACTCTGTCACCAGTGCTCCAGACTGTTCATGAATGTGCCAGAGAAGCTTGCTTTGTAAGCACAGGCTATGAGAGACAAGATAAAAATACATTAACAGGGTGGCAAGAGTTTTTCAAGCAGGTAGGGAAATTACTCTGACTCTGGATGTACATATTACATTAAAAGTGGTGATCTTTGGGACTATTGCTTCTCTGCTGCATGGCTGCTGGGCTGGGACAGAATGGGGGAAGGATTCAGCTTACCAACACAAACACCAAATGTGTTTACGTTTTATATTCTGTCTCATCATTAGTGTTTTAAAATACCATTATTCTAGTTTCAGCTCTAATGAATCAGCTCTAATCACAACCTGGCTCTGCGGTTGCAATAGACACATCTATTTTATTTCTTTGCCCATGTCCTGAAAGGATGCACCTGTGTATGTGGAACGGTAGAAACAAATGGGAAACTCCACCCTCCTTCGGGAGGGCAGGGGAGGGATGGGGAGGAGAGGGAAGGGGAAAGGATAGGGAGAGGAGGGGAGGGGAAGGCAGGGGAGGAGAGGGAAGGGGAGGCGGTGGAGGAGAGGGGAGGGGAAAGGATGGGGGAGAGGAGGGGAGGGGTGGGGAGAGCAGGGGAGGGGGAGAAAGGG
The DNA here is from genome assembly GCF_040182565.1 of Anser cygnoides. Lineage (NCBI taxonomy): Eukaryota > Metazoa > Chordata > Aves > Anseriformes > Anatidae > Anser > Anser cygnoides. The sequence continues at coordinate 70,295,638 of NC_089912.1, forward strand.
GAGGGAAGGGGAGGGGAGGGGAGGGGAGGGGTGAGGGAAGGCAAGGCAAAGCAAGACAAGGCAAGGCAAGGAGCTTGCGTTATAGTTGATGGAGGAAGATTTGGTAGACGTGTTTGATTTTTTGAAAATGTTCAATTACTCCTGAGAGAGTCAGTTATTACTGACTGATTCCAGGCTTTGGTTTGATCAAGATTAGAAGCAGTGCTTATTCTTATCACAAGCATTAATTAAATGTTAGGTTTTTTAATATGGATATAACTGAATTGAAGATTACATAAATTGCAACAGTAGCAACACATCTATGAAAGTACAGAACAAAAAGGAAAGCACACAGCTATACCTAACAGAGATCGCAGAATCACAGAATCACAGAATTACAGAACACATTCACTCTTGTGATTGGCCATAATATAGATCAGCTACCACAGATCACATCTATCACATAATATAGATCAGCTGTAGATCACAGGCCATAATATAGATCAGCTATCAGATATTGCTGCTGAGGATCTGAATATAAGGAAGATATTGATTAAAAAAAAAATGTTTTATTTAACTACATTTACACCAATCCACTGAGCCAAAGTGTTGTTCTCTGAAGGGGACAAGATGTACTGGGCAGTAGCTTTTGGTTAAACCTGAATTTCCAGTAGAAAGGCAACAGGTAAAAACTTCAGAAATTACATTGTTCTTAGATGACAATAAGAGGATAATGACAATAAAACCATGATCGGGTCAGCAAAAAGGAAAATGGTTTCTATGGAAAGGTAGTGATGAGATTAGTCTGAAACCTGTGGTTGGTTGCAAATGAAAATGATCCAGGAAGGTACTGAACAAGGAACTGAGATTTCCTAGGGCTATGAGGGGCCTATAGAGTGATGTATATGCTGCTGGTAAGTATCAAATTACAAGATTTTTAAAGGTTTTCTCTTTCAAAACCCTCATGGGACTATTAGAATACAAAGATATAACAGTGTAAAAAGAAACAGGTAAACAATAAAAGCTACCCTACTGATCATGGGGAGCAGTGGAAATACAAGTGTTCTGTATTAGAACAGGGGATAGGAAAAGGAAAGCTATTCTGAAGTCCATACTTTGAGTCCGTGTCACGTTAAAGGGGATTTGTCCAAGTCAAACATTTACCTGTTTCAGAGCCCTGCTAGGGACTTTCACTAAGACAGTTTCACAAAGATGAACTTATTTAATAAGGTGACATACATAACAGATTCGGAACTCTCATTTATAAATTTACTTACTGCAATAGTGCTAATATATGATAATAATGCTAACAAAATGCTATCCTGGGTATTCCTCACCAAAGGGTGAAGGCACAGAGCTTACCAAGAAGGCATCCCTGTCCTGGTGGAGGAGAAGGAGCATAGCCTGTTGACTGCCTCGTCTAGATTTCCAGTTTCTTCCTTGTCACCCCCACTCTACTTTTTTCCTCACTCTTTTTTTTCTAACACTATTTTTTCCTCCTAACACTAATCTTTTTGTTATTTACACTAATTCCTAACACTCTTTTATAACCTAACCTTATCTGTTCCCTCCCTCAGGTGATGTTTAGCATGATTTTGGGTGGAGAGTCGAGTACTATAGTCATGTATGTTTAGCATGTACTTCGTTAAGCTCATTATTGTATTCAGGGGCATTAACTTTAATATCCATTTTCACCTAATGAAGCAAAAGGTTTCACTCAGGCACCGTGGCCTTCACGATTCTGTTCTGCCGCCAAAGCAGGGCCGTCCTGCCAACACAAGACTCCGTCCTTCAGCAGCCTCTCATACCAAACCTGCAGACCTCCGTCCACATAGTTTGTATAAGAGATAAACAGGAGCAAGCTGCCCAACAACCTTTTGCCCAAGGCTGGTGTTTAACAGTGACACTAACAAGTCTGACTCTTCTCCACATTATCCACCCAGTGACTATAGTCACTCAATTCAAGATACAAATCATGCTTACATGGAATCAATCTTGGGGGTATCCCTTATGTTCAAATTTTCTTTATCTCAACCTAGACACAGCTCTAATTCAGTCCATGCAGACATCATGCACAACTGATGAATCAACATCCAGGTTAGCATGGATTTGATGCAAGCTAATAAAATACAAAACAGAATAGTTACAATAATTACTGTCAATGTAGATAGTAATAAAGAAACAAGCCATCCTGATAGTGAGAATCCTAATCCATGCAAAAGTTTGTTCAACTATCCTCCTTCCATGCTTTCTGTAAAATCTCTACTCGCTTTTGCCACGTGCCTCATGCTGTCTGTTTGTTCATTAAGGTACTGTGTTACTATTGGTATATGGATGCAGCAGGCACTGTTGACCAAGTCCAAGTATCCACACACTCCATTTTCATGCAACAATAGCAAATCTAATGTCAGTCTGTTCTGTAGTGCCATGTTCAACGTGGCCTGTAGTTGCATATTCAGTTTTTCCAGCGTGACCCGAATTGCACTAGCCAGTGCTGCAATCTGCCTGGTGAGGTTACACAACATCCTTTGATGCTGGAATGCTGTGACTTGAGGTGTGAAAATTGATTCCAGGGCCCATTCAACTACAGTTCCTGTCTTGGTGTACTGACAAGGGTCTTTTGATTACCTTTTGGTTCGTCCCCATGGAGCCGGTGCAAGGTGTTGTTCTCTCCAGAGGTGGCAAAGTGTTAACACTTCCAGCACGTATTGGCATCGCTGACTTCTCACAGGTAAGTCTGTAGTCCATGTTCCATCACTACTAATCCATGCGGTGTGTCCAGTAGAGGTTTTAGTGAGTTCTGAACAAATCGTATCAGACCAGGTATCATTATTAGTCAAATGAGACCAAGTGACATTAATTGGGGTGGTACAGTTACAACAGATGCAGCATATTTGGAAAGCTTGAGCTACCAGGCCCAATCTTTGAATTCCAGCCTCTCAACTGCTGCAATTATAAACTTTAGTACAGTTCCAGTTATAGTCTCTTGAGCTATCTATGAGCAATATTAAATTTTGCATATCAGATATTGACCTGTATGGGATCATTTGGTAACCCAGTGGTCCCATCCCAATTAATACACCAGTCAGTAATCTGCATGTAATACCAGTCATCATGCTGAAGCGCTCTCACCTTAGGAATATGCATTCTCCATGGTGTGTTCATGTACTTTTCTCCAGACAGTAGATTGTCCCAGCTTTTTCACCACCACCCTTAGTTTTTAGTGGTAGCTTAGTGATATTCCAATTATCTACAGTTACATTTTTCTTAAGAGTCCACTGTAGGACGTATTTCCCTTCCTCAGTGTGCCATGTTAAATTGGTACGGTTTTGTGTTTTCCACATAGCCTCCCAAGTCTAGGTCAGTCCCGTGGTCGTTATTCCCCAAGTCACTGGTGAACTGGCAGACTGGGGAAGGGAAAGGCATTCTGTGATTTGACTAACAGTATCCATGTACCCAAAAGCTTGAATTAATCACATTATGAGATTTGAATTTTCAGGTTTTCCAAGAAAGGCTCCTAATAATATGATCAAAATAATCCACGTAGCTGTCCCCATGTTAAAATTTTGGTTTCTAAATTACTATCACTATTAAAACCACAGTAATTCCAAACATAAATATTAACAGCCCTTGAGTGCATCCCAGCTCAGTGTGGGATAACCTGTTGTCCCATGTGCAGTTTCTTGGCGTCAGTAGTCCTGTAAAATATAAAAGAGAAGATGCTCGGTCGTATGTGACCGACAGATGTTAAGTTAAAAGGGGGTGTAGTATCCATCCAGTATTGATTTGATAGAGTTTTCCAGAGAAATCTTTTGCTTCCCAAGCACAAATGTTCTTTGGGATTGTTAGCACCATTGCCACTGTCCCATACTGAGGCATTTTAACCAGCACAGGCTGGCCTGCATAAAAGGCAGTAGTGTGTTCCCCTACTCTTTTGTCTGCTTTTGGTACTACAGTTGTGGCAGGAATGCTGAAAGCTTTCATCTTCGGGCAACTGTCTTCACTCCATCTATTGTTTAGTTGGTAGATGGTATCACGGAGTCGTAGATGCCACCCAGATTCATAGGTTTTAGCATATTGCTTGATCAACCCAGTTGTTTGTTCAACAATACCACTGGTTTGGGGGTAGTATGGGGTGCGAAATACCCACCGGATCCCTTCCTCCTTTGCCCAGTCTTGTACCACCGTGGTTGTAAAGTGTGATCCATCATCACTCTGAATCTCTTCTGGAAGGGGAAGTACACTAAACCATTTCTTCAGACTATGGACTGTATTTTCCCCGGTTACAGCTGTAACAGCTTTGGCTGTGGTAATTCCTGAAATTAATTCCACCCCCACCAATATGTATCTTTTACCCCTTGAGGGTCGTAGTGGGCCTATATAACCAATCTGCCAGGTGTGCCACAGCATTTTCTTATCTCGGATATGTAAGGGAGGTGCTTTACTCACATGGTCTTTGCTAAGTCGCAAGCAACATTGTGAACAGGCAGTGACTACTTGTTCACACAGCTTTACTGATACAGGCCATCCTCGAGCTATGCCTTCTCGACATAAATCAGCTTGACCAGCGTGGCCTCGTTTTACATGCAACCATTCGAGTAACCGTGCCCATTTGTGGTCATCATTCACGACATCAGTATTTTGTAATTCTGTGAGGTTGTCAACTTGCCGATTAAACTGAGAAGTGACAGTGGCTAACCGATCACGTCCTTTTACCCAACCAATATGCAGCACCCTTTGTTCTCTTATTTCTAGCAATTGCTTCCAGCTGTCAGTTTGCCAGACAGGGACTCTATCTACCTGCCAGCTGTTTGCTGCCCAGTGGCCTACCCACTCTGTGGCTCCTTTATAAACTGCATACGAGTCAGTATAGATATGACTGGCACCATGCTGTGCAGCTAGTAAGACTGCTCTAAGTTCCCCCACTTGAGCACTCCCTTTACCTGTTTCTTCTAATCTTTGTCCTGTGGCTACTTCTAAAGCCACGGCCTTATATTTCCACTCATTATTTTGCCTATAGGATGATCCATCAGTGAACCATACCTGGTTAAGGTCACTGCCTTCCCTCAGAGGAGATGCCACATGAATTGGAGATGGTTTGCTTGGTGGGGTTTGGAATAGTAAATTACAGTTTATATCTTTCTGGAATTTAGATACCTTAACATTGCCTTCTGTAATAGGCATGATTTCATTAATACCTTCCAGATAGGCATACCACTTACGGACTTCGGGTTTCTGGGCAATACCTGCAGGGGGTACCATACCCTTGTGAATTATATCTAGGAGACAGAAAGGCCCTTGAACAATTACACTCTGTTCTCTTCTTATCTGTTCTGCCCGCTTCACTGCTCGCACTAGAGACAGCAAGCCTTTTTCAAGATCAGAAAATCTCATTTCGGTGTCATTGAAAGAGTGGGAGCTAAACTCCAGTGGCATCTGTGGTCCTTCTGGTCCTTTTTGCCAAAGGTTACAATGGGAACCATGCTCACTGAATCCCCATTCTACGTGGATAGGGTCAGTCGGGTGTAAGGAACATAGCTGTTGAAATAACCTCAGTTCTTTTATTAATAAATCTAATGCATCCTTGTGCTGTTTACTCCAGACCCATGATTTCCATTTTTTTAGCAGATTGTATAAGGGACGGGCAACGTTAGAAAAACAAGGAATATATTTACGCCAGTGACCTAAAGCTCCCAGAACTTGCTGCAACTCCTTTGTGCTAGAGGGGCTCTGCCCCTGCTGTATTTTATCCAGGGTGTCCGGAGGAATAGAAGCAGCTCCTTTAATCCACCAGACTCCCAGGAATTTAACCTCCTGTATGGGCCCCTGGCATTTTGATATAGGAATGTCAAATCCAGACACTATCAATTTTTCTCGTACAGCTTCCATGGCCTGTCTGACTCCCTCTGCATCTTCCCCTCCTATCAATATGTCATTAATGTATTGATATATTACAATGCCTGGTGGGGTGGGGATTTCTGTTAAAACCTTTGCCAAGACATCGTGAGCAATAGTAGGGGAGTGTTTATATCCCTGAAGAAGACCATTAAAGGCATACTGTATCCCTTTCCAAGTAAAAGCAAATTGAGCCTTATCATGTTCCTGGAGCGGAATCATGAAAAACATATCTTTAACATCTAAAGTTGCCATCCACGGGTGTGATGCTTCCTGAATTTGTGTTACCAATGCTGCAATATTTGGCACAGTGGCAGTTAAAGGTGTGGTATTGGCATTCAATTGCCTATAATCATTCATAAGCTGACACTGTCCATTCAGCTTTTCCACCAGACATACAGGAGAATTGTAAGGGGAATGCATGCGAGCAATAATACCTCTTTCTTCCAAGTCTGATACCACCCTGTCAATGTCCGAATGCCCAGCTGCTAGCAGAGAGTACTGCCTTAACACATCACTCTCATATATCACTTGTATGCAGGCTGCATTTTGCACAGATGCAGCCAAATCAGAGAACCCTGAGATCTTAATAACAAGGGAATCTCCTCTTTCTTGCGAGTCTAAACCGCCATCCCAATGGGCAGCTTGTGTAGTCAACGAACAATTTTGATTATCTTCTGCAATGTTTAAAAACACTCCAGGACCCCCACAGCCGCCTGCCTCTTCCCCACTTAATAAGATGCTCTCCCCCGCCTCAAGGGAGACTCGCCACTCATATTCCATCCTGGACTCCTCTGGGTGCCTAGAATACTTTTCCTGCAACTTTGCTAATTTTTCCGGAGACCACGGGGTGGTTTGTACTGTAGCACAGGCATTGTCATCTCCATCATTTGTAATTTCGGTTTTGATTAATGGTTGTATAGGTACAGGTTCCAGGGTAAGATCATAATCCGAATGTCCTACTAGTTCATTGTCATCACTACTATAACAGATGTCTCCATCCCATGTCTCAGGATTTGTACAGTGTATTAGTTTGTGGGTTTGTTTATCAGAGATAGAGAATGGCAGCTGATTTAGTAAGAGATCTAATTTTTCCTGTAGTTGTTTTTCTCGCCTTTCAGCTGAGGCCAATAGCATTTTAAGTTCCCTATTTTCTGTCCCTAGTTTCTCCTGTTTTTCATTTTCAAAAGCCAGTGATGTTTTCAGCCCTTCGTTTTCTGATTTTAATGCAGCATATTCCACATCTGCAATTCTTTCAAGGGGAGGAGATTCTTTAACTTCCTTTTCCTCGCAAGGCAAGCAAGCCCCCAATACTACATTAACAATTCCTTTGCCTTTGCCTTTACCTTTCCAAAATTTTTCCTCATTTCTACATTCTTCTATCAGCTCTATCACTTTGTCGTCATCATTCAAAAATTTTTGGACCCATTCTTTTCGTGCTTTTGATGGTGCACACTTACATTTTCGCAGCAGTTTATCCATGGCAATCCTGCCAACTATGCCAATTTTAGCACCACGTTAAAACGGATTTATCAGTCAAACATATGCCAGTTTCAGAGCCCTGCTAAAGGCTTTCACTGAGTTGAATGTATTCAATAAGGTAACAGATGTAGTATTGTCATTGATAAATACACTTACTGCAGTAGAGTTAATATATGATAATAGTGCTAGCAAAACGCTGTCCCGGGTATTCCTCACCAAAGGGTGAAGACGCAGAGCTTACCAAGAAGGCATCCCTGTCCTGGTGGAGCACAGCCCGTCATCTGCTTCTTCTAGATTTCCAAATTTCTTCTTTCTCTCCCCCACTCTTCTTTTTTCCTCACTCTAACTTTTTTTTTTCCCTAACATTAACTCTTTTTTTTTTTTTCCTTACACAAACTTCTAACAGTCGTTTATATCCTAACCTTATCTGTTCCCTCCCTGGGGTGACGTCTATGGGTGGAGAGTTAAGTACAATAGTCGTGTATGTTTAGCAAGTACTTCATTAAGCTCATTATCATATTCTGGGGCGTTAACTTTAGTATTCATTATACACCTAATGAAGCAAAATTTTTCACTCGGGCACCATGGCCTTCAAGATTCAGTTCTGCTGCCAAAGCAGGGCCGTCCTGTCAAGACAAGAATCCCTCCCTCGGCAACCTCTGATACCAAGCCTGTAAACCTCTGTCCACATAGTTTGTGTAAGAGATAAACAGGAGAAAGCTGCTCAACTCCCTTTTGCCCAAGGCTGGTGTTTATTAGTGACACTAAAAAGTCTGACTCTTCACAGTCTAAAATGTTCAGAAGTAATATTAATCATTTTTCTTGCTTTCAGGAAAAAAATACCATCAGAATACTGTGTCGGAACAAAACTGTTGCCTCCCAGAGATGAACCTCCTATGTAGACAATTTGGTCAGTCTTATCTTTCTATATAGGAGACTGTCTATTCATACAGAGTAAGAAAACTGTCTGTTCATACAGAGTAAGGGTGATTTACATTGTGTAAGAGTAATCAGTTACCCTAGCCTATCTTATTACAAAAGACAGAGGTGAAATAAACAGGATTTTCAAAAATGATATTTTCAGTTTTGGATTCTTTAAAAAAATAAATAAATCTTATGCTCAGCTGGACACTTTGAAAATGAGATGCAGAAGTTTTTCCCAAACAACTTCATAGTATCCAAAGTGAGAGACAATGATTTTATGGAAATAATAATTTCTGAAGTTGTAGCATAGATGTGATGTTGATGAGGCAAATCCATGTGTTGAATATTGTGTTTTGCCATTACATTTTTGCATTTTAGTGGTATTCATAGTTGATCCTCCTGGTATTCATTTGCCACAGGCTTATTTAGGAACAGAAGCTTTGCAGTTGTTGTCAGGAAGAGCAGGAGAGTGTTGTGTGGGAGTGGTGGTGTGTTCTGTGGAAAAAGGTCAGCAGAAATTAGGCTTGCAGATAATAGTTATTATGCATATTTTTTTAACATCTGAGCTTTGATACAGCTGTTGGATGTGAATATACCCGTGGGAACATTCTTTTCACTTATCTGTTCTGTTGGTATGTATCAAAAGAAAGCAGAGGGAAGCTGATTGATTCTTGCCTGACTTTTCTTGTCTGTCCCAGTTAACTACAAGAAAGATTAAAAACAGTTCTTTGTCTAAAGTTTCTTTGTCTAAAAGGTATATATATATCCTTATGTATGTATATATATGTTTATATATATATATATATAAGAACCTACAACAGTGGTGTTTGTAGGAAAGGAAAATAAGCTGAGTTTATGTTCTGTTATTGTTGCAATTAAAAATGTATTGCCTGGAGCTATTAAACTACTAGGGATCCAATGCCTGTTCTTCAAAAGCAGTAAATTGGAGTAATTTCAGTTGGTGTGGACAGTTGTCAATAGAACACAGGCAGCTGTGGCATACAAAGCTGTTGTCTCACCTACACTCCCTGCTTTTTAAACCCTTTTTATTCCTTAAAAGATAAATACCTAATGCATGGGTAATCGTGAAAGACAGTATCTTACCTTCTGGCAAAAGATAGAAATTTTACAAAACATTTTTAAAGCTGTTTTGACAAATATATGGTAATAAATTACTAGTACACACTAGAATTTCTTCCTACATTTTTAGCATTAATTATGTTAACTATTATACATGCTATGGAAATTTATAAATGTTTTCTTGTAGTGTCAAGCATCACAGATGTCAAACTTAAAGAGCCTATTTATCTGGATATGTACATAAGTAAGCTTTTTCTAGAATGAATCTATTTATTTGAAACAGCATATGCTCACTGTGTTTTACATGTAACCATTAAAAATCTGTGAAATATTAAATATTATATTAACATAACTGATAATACCAGGAAAACAAACATTTTCTTCTCAGTTTTTCTATCACAGTATGTATAATAGGACAAAATATTTTCTATAGTGTATGTAAATAGTGAGCATTAATTATTTGCTGTTTCTAGAGGATTGATGCATGACAAACTTAAACTATCATGGTTATGAAGACCATCATCATACATTATGAAAGGGCAGCATATTCCCCAAAACTATGTAATACAAATGTAATATAATGACATAAATGGGATCTTCCTTCTGTAACTATCCCAACAATTTAAAGTGCTTCATTAACATAAAGATCTCGTCCCACTCCTCTTCTGTTCTGTCTCTCTCTGCAAAAGACCTGTTCCTCCCCCTGCCCCCCTTAAGTGATTTGCTTGAATAGCAGCATTTTGTTGCATTGCTGCTGAAATCCTGGGGTGCTCAGGTTTTGAAGCTTTGCCTCCCTGACAGGCATCAAGCCAAGCCGTGCAGATGAGCAAAAGGGCCTCATTCTCCTGGAGTGCTTTTTGTGACCACCTGTCCCTTGAGGATACGATCAACCCCCTCCTGCCTCCCAGCCACAGCCACAGAGTCCTGGGCTGGAGGAGCTGGAACTGGTGTTGTAGAGAAGTGTCATGGAGTGGCTCCGACTGGTGTGGCTGGAGTACAACAGGGGACATTGGGGTATGGAGTGACAGGGGTCATCCGTATTTCCTGTGTGCTTCTCAGGATCTGCAGCCTGGCTGCTGCTCTGAGGGTTTGGACGTCCCTGCCCCGGTGCTTGGAAAGGGGAGGCTGGGAGGGTGGGAGTGAAGTGTGATCTTTTGCAGCATTTACACTAACTAAAATCACCACACATTCCAAGAAATTCTCCCCTCTTGATTTCCTACATGTTGGACAGAATTCCCTGCAACGGGCTGTTCTTTGGTTTTGAAGAAACCACCACATGAAAAGCATTGGGATGTTTACTGGGCTCTCTGAAAGGAGAGCTGGACATGTAGAGGAGGCTGCAGCAGCGTGCCGATGAGGATGTACGCTCCATACCCACAGCTGACCAGGCGCTCCCCTGTGTTTGGTGGGGTTCGCTCCACAGGAGCACTGGGTGCAGGAGCCTCACGGGAGCTGGCGCTTGAGGGCACTTGAGCTCTGTGACCCCTTGACACTTGGCCACTGCCCATGGGATGACTCTCAGCTGGGGGCTCATAGTTACTGGACCACCTGCGCAGCCACGGGTTTCTGTTCTGGGGCCTCTCCTGACCCTGTTCCAACACCGATAGGTGGATGATCTGACTACGTACTCCTGATAGTCATCATCGGCTCTCACCGTGTGCAGGACACGGTCAAAAGGCAGCCTGCAGAGTGGGCACAAAGCTGTCCTGGTAGCCCACTTCTGGATGCAGCTGAAGCAGAAGCAATGCAAGCACGAGGGCACACAGGCTGCGTTGTTGATGTCACACAGACAGATGGGGCAACAGTGGGGTTCTCATGCCTCTGATGGCTCTGCCTGTTGTGCCCTGCTCCCAGTGGCCATCACAGCAGAGCCACTTCCCTCCAGTGTCTCCTCAACACCCGAGGTCGTGTCCTGCAAGAAAGATGTGCAAAGTGCCTGAGTTTTCCATGTGCTAGGAAGTGAAAAGCAAAGAAAGCTCAAGTAAGCAGAGGGAGATGGGAGGTGAGGGCCTTCCAAAGGGTCTCCTTGAGGGCTGAAAAGCACCAGCAGCCCTCAGGCCAGCCAGCTCCATGGACTGACCTTCACCCTGCCTGTCGGCTTGGCTCTCCCTGTGCTGGGAGGAGTTGCAGACTCTGCCCCCTCTGCAGAGTGGGTGCTGGGACCCTGCGGCTGCAGAGCAGTGAGGCCATGGGAAGTCACAGCCACCCCACAGTGACATGACAGGGGACATCAGGACCACTGGGTGAGGAAAGCAAATGCCCTGGAGACGGGGGGCAGAAAGCCTGCTTCATGGGATGTTTGCCATCTTTGTGTGGCCTTGCAGGGGGTGGTTTAGCCTCAGGCTGATCAGGTCCTGTGACAGGAGGCTGGTGTCCCTGGGCACAAGGGCCTGGCAGTGGGCACTGGACCTATGCAGGCAGGGAAATCCTGGTGACCTCCTCAGTGCCAGCAAAGCGCTCAGTGCCTCAGTGACTCCTCAGGCTTGGCTCCTCCAAGGTCTGTCAGAGGATATCTCGCACCTTGCCACCAGTGGGAAAGCCCCAGAGATCGCAGTATGGTTGAGGTTGAAAGGGGCCTCTGAAGACCCTCTTGTCCCCCTTTGCCCTACCAGCCCAACTTGAAGCAGGGACAACCTGCCCTAGACAATGCCCAGGACGATGTCCAGACAGCTTTTAAAGATGTCCAGGGATAGGGGGGACTCTGCAACCTCTTTAGGCAGCCTATGCAGTGCTAAGTCCCCCCTTCTGTAAAGAAGTGTTTCCTGATGTTCGGGAGGAACCTCCTGTTTTTCACTTTATGTGCATTACCTCTTGCCTGGGCACCACTTGAAAGAGCCTGGCTCAGTATTCTCTACAGCCTCCCTTCAGATATTTATATACATTGAGATCCAGCCTGAGCCTTCTTTCCAGTCTGAACCCAGATCCCTTTCATCAGAGCTGGGATGTGTCAGCCACAAAAATGGTTGAAGGCTGAAGGGAGTCCTTGTGGGATGCAAGGATGTTTGTGAACATTATGAGGGGATGTTGTTCAGGGGCTTGTGGAAGTGTGCAAAGCTCATCCTGAGATGGCTTAGGGAAGGCCCAATGGCAGGGGTGAATGGGCTGCATACAACTAGGTCTGGGAGGAAACAGAGTGCAAAGAGAAGGAAAATCATAGGCTCATAGGAAGATTCAGGTTGGAAAAACCATCAAGAACTTAACTGTGCAACTTACCTGCTTAAAGCAGCATCAGTGAGGTTGGGCTCAAGGCCTTCTCCAGCCTGGTGTCAAAAACCTCCAAGGAAGCTGCATAGTCTCTGTGGACAATATGCTCCACTCTGGACTGTTCCTGTTCTGAAATTTTTTCCTTTTATATCCAGCGTGAACTTGTCTTGTGTCTGTGTATGCCAGCTGTCTTTTATATTATCATCATTCGCTGCTGTGAAGAGCCTGGCTCCATCTTCTCAACATGCAGGTCATAGGTAGTGGTATCAGCAAAACTTCCCATTCTCCAGGCAGAAGCAGCCTCATCCCTCAGGCTCCCCTCCCAGGGCAGGTGCTTCAGCCCCTGGACATCCTGGTGGGCTTCTGCTGGGTTCACTCCATTTTGACCACATGCCTTTTGGACTACAGAGCCCAAACCAGAGAATGCAGCTTCTAGGTCTAAGATGTGCTGAGTTGAGGAGGATCATCACCTCCCTCCATCTCACTGTGCCCCTGTTCCTACAATGCCAGATGTTGCTGATCTTCACTGTGTCCAGCTCCAGGGTGACTCCTGTACAGCTTGCTGTTCCCCAGGGCCCCAGGCAGGTATCTTGCACAGAGATTGTTGAACTCTTTGAGGGGTTATTTCAAGACTCAGTAGTCTCCTTAATAATGTCTTTTTGTAAAATTTGGACTAGAATGCCCTTCAGGTCTTAACATTTTTAATGGGTTCTGCATAGACAGTTATAGTATCTTTAGATTATAGTGATAGGATAACTGAGATAGGAAGGGTTCTTTTGCAATCACTTACTGTAACCCCTGCTTAAAACAAGACTTACTGCCAATGTAATTCTTACTTACAATGGCTTTAAACTAAAAGAGGGGAGATTTAGATTAGAGATTAAGAGGAAATTCTTCACTCTGAGGGTGGTGAGGCACTGGTACAGGTTGCCCAGGGAAGATGTGGATGCCCCATCCCTGAAAGTGTTCTAGGCCAGATCGCATGGGGATTTGAGCAACCTGGTCTGGTGGGAGGTGTCCTTGCCCATAGCAGGGGGGCTGGAACTGGGTGGTCTTTAAGATCCCTTCCAAACCAAACCATTCTATGATTCTACGATTCCAAGACTTGCTATAAACATACTCAGGGTCTTATTCAGATGAGTTTTTAATACGCCCAGTGGTGTTTCCTTAGTTTTCTTTCTGTCTTTATTTCTAAGTTTCCTGTATCTATGATTTCTTGACTTTTTATGTAATTGTTACAACTAAAAAAGGCTATAAATTTACATTGGAGAGAAATATTAATTTTCTAATTATTTGTATGTGATTATAGTTTAATTAACAGCAATGCTTTTACTTGGGCTATTAATTGCATTATCTCAAGGTTAACAATATTTTAGAATCATAGAATCATCATAGAATCATAGAAACACAAGGTTGGAAAGGACCTACAAGGTCATCTAGTCCAACCATCCTCCTGTCAGCAATACTACCTACTGAGCTACTAAATCATATCTCGTAGCACCTTGTCCAGGTGCTTCTTGAACACTGCGAGGGACGGTGAATCCACCACCTCCCTGGGCAGGCTGTTCCAGCGCCTGACCATTCTTTGAGAGAAAAAGTTTTTCCTGATATCTAATCTAAATCTCCCCAGAAGCAACTTGTTGTCATTTCCTCAAGTCCTATCATTAGTTATCTGGGAGAAGAGGCCAACTGCCTCCTCGTCACAGCCTCCCTACAGAAAATTTTGGAGTTCAGTGAGGTCTCCCATGAGCCTCCTCTTCTCCAGACTAAACAATCCCAGCTCCCTCAGCCACTGCTCACAGGACTTGTGTTCCAGGCCCTTCACCAGCTTTGTAGCCCTTCTCTGGACACCCTCCAGGGCCTTGATGTCCTTCTTGTACTGAGGGGCCCAAAGCTGAACACAGTACTCGAGGTGTGGCCTCAGCAGAGCAGAGTACAGGGGGATGATCACCTCCCTGCTCCTGCTGGCCACACTGTTTCTAATACAGGCCAGGATGCCATTGGCCTTCTTGGCCACTGCTGGCTCATGTTCAGCCAGGCATCAATGAACACTCCCAGGTCCCCTTCCTCTGCACAGTTTTCCGGCCACTCTGCCCCAGGCCTATAGCACTGCATGGGGTTATTGTGGCCAAAGTGCAGGACCTGGCACTTGGCCTTGTTAAACCTCATCCCATTTGCCTCAGCCCAGCAGTCCAGCTTATCCAGATCCCTCTGATGGGCCACTCTACCCTCCAGCAGATCGACAGTACCTCCCAACTTGGTGTTGTCTTCAGTTTTACTGAGGGTACACTCAATCCCCTCATCTAGGTCATCAATAAAGATATTAAACAAGATAGGCCCCAGTACCGAGTACTTTAAACAGAGGTTGTATAGATATGATCAAAATGTCAGAACTATGAGAATCAAAGGTACATAAAATTTGGAAAGGGTATAAGGAGCAGGCTGAAAAAGCAGGTAGGTTTTTTGAGAACTTGGGAATTTATTTGCATCTTTTACTTTAAGTTGTCTGAGCATAGGTACTTAAAACAGAACCAAAACCAAAACAAAGATGCCTTGGAGATGTCTAGAAAGTCTGTGAGAATCTGTGCTGATGAATGAGTGACTCTTTAATATTAGATCACAGTTAAATGAGATATTCTCTGATGATAGCACAGATTCTCAAGGAGCTTCTGTCACCATTGGCTTCCATATGTGGATTCAGAAGGTGGTGGAAATGTTTACAGTACAACCAATTCATACCAGTCTAACACAATGGTAATTAACATCAAGTCCAAAAAAAACATTTTTTCTTCTGCTTTTCTATTTCTTAAGAAAGCTTTAAGCTTCTATAGCCTGTAACTAAGTGCTTATGACATAGGGATTTCCTCCATTTATACACTCATAACTAATATTGGTTGATGAGAAGCTCGATGCTTGACAACATGAGCTGGCAATGTGTGCTTGCAGCCCAGAAAGCCAACCGTATCCTGGACTGCATCAAAAGCAGCATGACCAGCAGGACGCCCTACCTGGAGTCCTGCACCCAGCTCTGGGGCCCCCCAGGGGGAGGCCCCAGAGAAGGGCAAGAAGGACGTGGACCTATTAGAGTGAGTCCAAAGGAGGGCCATGAGGATGGTCAGAGGGCTGGAGCACCTCTTCTGCGAAGACAGGCTGAGGGAGTTGGGGCTGTTCAGTTTGGAGAAGAGAAGGCTCCAGGGAGACCTTACAGTGGCCTCCCAGTACCTAAAGGGGGCCTATAGGAAAGCCAGGGAGGGACTCTTTGTCAGGGAGTGCAGTGATAGGAGAAGAAGTAATGGCTTTAAACTGGAAGAGAGTAGGTTTCAATTAGATATAAGGAAGAAATTCTTTATTCTGAGGGTGGTGAGGCACTGGAACAAGTTGTCCAGAGAAGCCGTGGATGCCCCATCCCTAGAAGTGTTCAAGGCCAGGCTGGATGGGGCTTTGGGCAACCTGGTCTGGTGATGTTTAAGGTCCCTTACAAACCAAACCATTCTGTGCTTCTATATCCTGCCTCAGGACAGATCTCTGGGTGGTATTTTTAAATAGTTGTTTAATCTTAAACAAAACCTGAAACACACTCAGGAGACATAACAATAAGAACATGCTGTTTTGAACATCCCAAGGATATTCAAAGTTTTAAAGAGCTATTGTAACTAGCTGGGAGGAGAAGGAGGCGGTGAGGAGAAAGGGAGGGTGAAGAAGTGGGGGAAAGTGTCCACCCTGTCTCCGTCCACAGATTGGCTCCCTGAGGAGAAAAGGTAAAAGGTATAATGATTAATGGTTTCTGAGAGATATTTACTGAAGTATAGAGATGATGGCAATGAGTACAAATACCAGATTAATCTCACAACCTGTAATTTTATTTTATCATAAGCTGATGTTACACAGTACAGCGAATGATAACCTGAAAGCAGCCAGCAGAGATGATAAGCAGCGTGACAGAGAACACATACAGTAACTAACATGTTATACAATACAACTCTGAGAACAAGCACAACCAAGAGAGAAAAAAAAAATCAACATTGTGACCAGCAACTATTAAGTTAAATTAGTGCTTATAACAAATTTGTTTTAACATGCCCTGATCAGATGTGTTGTTACCTCAATAGTGTCTGCCCCGTATCTGGGGCCAAAAAGGCTGTTCTGGTTTAACCCAGCAGGCAGCTGAGCACCACAAAGTTATTCACTCACTCCCCCACTCAACACTGGGATGGGGGAGAGAATCAGGAAAAAAAAAAAAATTAAAATCTCACAGGTTGAGATAAAGACAGTTTAATAGAAAAGAAAAGGAAGGTAAAATAATATTCATAATAACTTAATAATTCAATGTATTAATTCATATAGCTATATAAATAACATATTGAATGTTAATATTTGTTAATAATAGATTAAAATATTATTAATATGTCATATGAAAATATGATTCAGTTTGTACAGCTCATATTTAAATAGGTCCTTGAAGCAGTTATTTCTGGTTTTGAGCTCAAGTCTCAAAGTAGTTATAAAAGAGATACAGACATATATGACTGTCTAAACAACTGCCCTTGTTGCAGAACTATAAGGAAAAAGAATTTTAAAATTAACCTATGTTTTTTAGTTTTTCAACTTACTTACTTTTGTTTTGCCCACCATTCCCACAAATGATCAAGAAATCTATGAAGTGCATTAGGTCATGCACTTTATTGCTACTGATATAGTTATTGATATTTCTACTCAGTTCCTGACTTGGTTTAACATATTTCAGTTTAGGAAAGCAAGGGAAAAGTAGTCAAGGTACATCACTGTATATCAAACTCATATGAGTCATTCATAACAATTTTAGGCCTTGAAGAGTCCAAAATTGTGTAAATGCTGATTATCAAAAGGTATTTCTTTCTCAAAAGATCATCACAGTTTGAGACAACCAGACAGACAAAGAATCAGAGAAAATACAAAATGTATAGTTTTGTGCTTTAAAACCTTCTTCACTCTGAGAAAGTTGTAAATCTGACCAAAGATCCTCACAGATCAAAGGAGAAAAGAAGCAAAAGGACAAAGATTGGGCAGCACTTCCCCAAGAAATGCTGCCAATGTTTCATTACTAAAGTTTTGTCTGATTCAGATGTAGTATCCTGATGCATTTTACTTGAACTGTAATTTGTTCAGCTCTTACAGATCCTGCATAAGCTTTTAGCATCTACTGCATCAAGAAGTTTGAAAATTTGACTTCATAGGGTACTTGGTGCCCCTAATTTTGATACTGGAAAAGACAACAAATAATTGTTTTGTGTTTGCTGCTTTCATGCCTTTCATAGTTCAGGTCTCACATACAGGTCTCCAGAAGATCCCTCTAACAGTCACTTCTGGGCTGAAGAACCCTAGTGTAAGCACTTTATTTCTGCTGTTAGAAAGCCAGGAATGGACATACCAGGAACAACTAAGTAGATCTAAGACTCTCCAGCCTGCAGAGAGAGTAAGGTGGAAGTTTGTGAAATCAACAGGGAATGATTGTACATTTTCTTTTCCAATGCACAGGCTAGGGAACATTAAATCAAGCTATTGTGGACAAGCTGAGAACAAACCAAAGCGGGTGGCCTTTTGCATAATGTTCATTTAAACTAGGGAAATTTACTGCCACAAGCTGCTGTGCATACTGAAAGTTGGAGTTGGTTCAAAAAGCTTGTGAACAAGGGAGAAATCCTTTGCAAGCTCTTAATGTAGAGTTATAGCACTTGGTCAGTAAGCACCAGACCTGCATGTTTTTGAAGATAATGAGAGCATTTGGAAAAAGTAGTGCATGCTCATTCTGTTCTGATTTAGTTCCATAAGCATACATTATGGACAGCTATCAGAGCATGGATAATACATTAGATGGACCTCTGATATATGCAGGCCTTTTGACCAGCACTATCATGATTTTAGTTTGGCAGAATCTTTGTTTCTTCTGGCTTTATTTTCTGTAAGCTTTTGCCAAAACCAGGAAAACATGAAAACTCAGATTAGCATCATAGTCCTTGATCAGGTACATCTAGGACAAAGACTTCCTTCTAAGGACTGAGCATAATTGTTTTGGTCAACTGACTTGTAAAGGCATACTTGTCTAGCTTATGTAGAAGCTGGCAGCACAGTTAATTTGAGGTCTTTTAGCTGAAAAATCCCTTTAGCAATATGTGCTCCTCTCTCTGCTGGGTCATTTGCCTGTGAAGCATGGAAGCTGACAGTAATATCTTTGAAATGAAACTGCCCTTTGGAATTACTGCAGTAAACCATTGTTCTTTCTTATAATGAAAAATTTCCCCACTAGAAAGTTTCATCTGGAAAATACTGACTACTGTTTGTGATTTTTTCTTCCAAGATTTTAAATTTAATAGGGTGCATTTTAACTTATTTGTAAGTCTAGCAAGAATTAAAACTTGTACAAATCCAAATACAGGTGCTGATTTCTGGATATACTGAAGAATCCCTTTTCTTTCTACACACGTAATGTATTATTTCTTAGGTTTTCCTAGATAGTATGTGTGTGAGTCTTTTTTCATCTTTTTCTTTTTACTTTTTTTTTTTTGCCTAAAATTCAATTTCAGCTGTGTTGCTAAGATGTAAAATGACATTCACAAAATATTGTGAAGCCATTAAGTGTATTTTCACATTTGTCTTCTTAAACTGCTATTTGCATGTTGGTTCCTCTAATACAGATATTAAATATAACTCAGGAGGCTAACAAGGTTAACTATTCTTTCATTATCTATTTTAAATTAGACATCTGATCCTGTATCTAACCATGTGTCTAACCATGGCATGCTGAATGTAGTTGTCCAGGCTGGAAAGGAAATAATGTTACTCTCCAAACAGACCCTTTCAGTCCAATGTTTGGATGCTTAAACAAATCAAAACAGATTATTTTAAAGGTGCATTTAAGGGTGCATTTTAAAACTTTCTTACATAAATATACTACTAAAGTCTTTGGTGTACCTCTTCTGGCAATTTATGCTAGAACAGTTTAAAAGACTTCAATTCTCACGTGCCTCTCAAGTTCATCTGATAGAGATTACTGCACTGAGAAGTCTGTTGTTTAAAAAGTCAAGGACACAGATGTTGCTTTATTTTTCATTCTCTTAGTCTCACTCATTAAAAGAGGAAGTGGTGAATGACTATCAGGACTGAGGACTGACTTAACAGTGCAGCTGACTGAACTTCTAGCTAGCTATTGTCAAAAGGGGTGCTTACCCCAACATGGGCTGTTCTCCTGCTATTTGTCAACTCTCTGACTCCATAGGGAAGGGGTCCCCAAACCTTTTTGATCATGCACTCCATCAGCAAAAAATGTTTCAGAACACCTGCCCAATATAATTTGTTATTGGTTGTTGTTTATATGCGTGTACTACTGTACTAATATACTATGTACTTTATAAAACCTGCACAAAAATAGAAGCTAAAAAAGGATAAGTTAAAGATGAAGTAAAGACTACGTTTTATTTTAAAATTTTATGTATTTGTGTTACAAACTATGGTGCTCTGTGAGCCCAGACTTTTAGGCTGTCTTCCCATTTTCTTATTTACAAGCTGGCTCTAGGTTAACCCTTCTCAAAACAAAACTATTTCCAAAACAATGACACCCTGTGTTACAATATTGTGGGCTTAGTCCTTGGAGCTTAACAGAAGCATGTACTGCAAATATCCAGGCACTCCAAAAACTGATATTCACATCAAGAATGAGACAGTATATATGTTTGGAGCTCCCTAAGAAGCAAAGCTGTGTATTACTGATGAAGTTTAAAAGCATATTTTTTTTTCTTTTTTTCTTCTCTTTTTTTTTTTTTTCTCTGAAGGTAAAGGTTAAGAACTTCATTCCTTCTTAGAGGACTAGAATATATGTTGATGAATGTATGGAGACTCCTTAGACTTGTTTCTACCCTCTTTGTCTGCATCTTCCTGTGCAGAGAAGCAGACAGAAATCCTCTTTTCTCTCTACTTTGCCAAGTCTTCTGTTTAGCCACAGTGGTCAGGGACAGAGACACCACAGGCTAATGAGCTGGATCAGGCTTCTCCAGAGCTGCTTAACTTACACTTGCATCATGTCTCAAATACGCAATGGTATTTCTAGGTGTCACTGGTTCTGGTGGCTGTGTTACAAGAGTCAGTGGTTTGAGCCTACCTGGAAGCTTAGACCTACAGAAGAGCTTAGTATCTGCAGCACTGAGTGCTGCGATGCTGGCACTGATGTTCTCCAGCAGAACTGGAGCTCCTGGAAAAACACAATGGTTTTCTGTACAGTTCTGGAAAGGAATTACATGCTTCAAGAAAATTATAGAGAAAAATCATCATACTAAGTAAAGAACCACTGTGCCCTGTAGGGTATACTAAAGCTTTCTGCGAGGAAATCTTGAAGACAGTGGTACTTGGAAACTTGCTGATGTTTTCAAAATGCAAAACTAAAGGAATGATCAGTGAGATGAACTCTTACATCCATGTAGACTAACGTAATTTGTTGAATTCAGGCAGAAGGAAATTAGGATAGAGGAAATAGGATAGGCTTTGGAAAATTAGAAATTGGAAATTAGGATAGGCTTCAGAAAATGACATTGCCTGCAAACTAATTCTTCTTCCTGGCCTGGAAGAAGACAAATAAGTTTTTACTGCCCTATATACATTAAAATGATATAAACTTTCTATGTAGACAAAATTCCAGTTTTGACAGACTGGAAAAGATGATTGCAAAATGGAAATACACATATCTTAAAAACAGACAGACATTCTGATTTGTAAACTTAGAAAGTTTCACTCTGAACCTTTTTTTTTTTATGAAGTTATTACTTCTCAGCTGATCTTGCTACTTCAGTTCTGCAGTCAAATAGTAATGTCATTTTCTTGATATTTCAGCTCCCAACCTGTTTGTCCTTTCCAAATTCATTTCTGTTTGGATTGAGAGAGCTATCAATCATACAGCTTAATCAATGTATGCTATTCTTTGCAGATGTCAGTGCTATCCAAAGTAAGTTTCATGCATATTAATATTGTAATTTTATTTAAGCTTTTGAGCAAATAATGTGATACCTTGTGGAGGGAAGAGAAGTCATCAATGCTAATAAGTGAGAGAAATGTATATTACAGAACAATGCTGAAAGTCTTTTAATCATTGTCCAATTTCTGGTTCCACATGAAGAAACAATGGAATTGTACCAAAAAAAAAAAAAAAAACTGAAGCCTATGAGTAATTTCAACTTCTCTTCCATAAATTATAATCAATTTGATGCTTCCCACTTTAATTGCTGATGCATCATATCATCATATAAAATATTAGTTACCATTCCTACATATTAGGATGGGGAGCCCCTCACAAATATCCTGGTGTAAGATTCAAGTCATTTTTGAAAAGGCAGCTCTGGGGAGGTAGAGAAGTTTTTCAGAACTGCTGGTAAATTGGAGAAGACAGTAGAAATAAGAGTGATTTCATTGGTTAAGTCAGCAGAGAGAGGTGGCTTGCAGGCTGCACGCTAATGTCTATGCTGCCTTCAGGTCTGTCAGCTAAAATTAATGACTTGCTGCAAACTAGAATGGACTGTTTTCTGTGAGCTGCTGGGGACAAAACAGCTTGGCAAGGTCACATTCCGTGAGCACTGTGTTCTCATTAACCTCAGCCCGACCTAATAATCAGTAAAAAATAAAATTCCAGTGTAGATATGACAAAAAGGCAGTAATGTCTGATTATATTTGGGATACCAACAAGAGTTAAGGAAGCTTGTTCTATAAACAACACATTTAGCTAGATAAGACCTTAGAGGACCAAAACCATATTTACTGAAATTAAAGGAAGCAAAATATGAATATATTCCATACCTGAGAATGAAATATGGTCCTATAATATTCACACTAATATTATGCATTTCTTTTATAAAGCACAGATTCTGTAGGCATTTTAACTTCCTTTCTTAATTTTCTACTTTCTACCAATATTAATCATGAAGAAGTGTTTTCTTTATATTAAAGAAGGGCCACAATGTGGTTTTTTTTCATTTTGTTTAGATTCCTTAGGAGATTTTATAATGGAAAAAAAAAAGGGGGGGTGGGGGGAAAAAAAAAAAAAGCTGAGACTTTGGATTCTTTGCCAGAAAATAGTGTATTTTGACCTATAGCCAGGATACTCTGCCCAAACCAAGTCAAAAGCTATGTCTAAAACCACACCACATTGTGTCTTCATTTTTTCTTTCATAAACTTAAACTTGATGTTGTGTTTCTTCAGACAGGAAAAGAATTTTGTTTCTCTCGAGGTAGTGCTAAGAAAACTCATAAAGCTAAATTAAAACAACGGAAGAAAAACCACAACACATTTTAGAACTAAAGATAAGGCAGACTATAGAAAAACATGAATAAAGTTTAAGATCATCAAAATTTACTTCAAATGCCACAACGTAAAGAATACAGTAGAAAAGTTAATGATTTCACATGATATACATTGGTATAATGATGTTACACTAGTTGTCAGCAAACTATGCCATTATGCCAGGCACTGTGCATGCAGTAACTCAGTCTACATCCCAATAAGCTTGCAGCCTGCAGTGAAGCAGCCAGCCTCCAGCAGCTCTTTGGAGCTGCTAGCTGTCCTTGAAAGGAAGAAGTTCTTGAGAGTTTCTCAGGGTTATATGTCTTTCTTATTTTACAGTCTCCCTGTGTGCTGTAGATTGGATGTTAGGAAAAGGTTCTTCAATGAGAGAGAGGGTGGTCAGGCACTGGAAGAGGCTCTCCGGGACAGTGTTCACAGCAGCAAGCTGCTGTAGTTCAAGAAGAATTTGGACTGCTTTCAGATACATGGTCTGATTTTGGAGTGGTTCTGTGCGGAGTCAGGAGTTGTACTCAATGATCTGCACTTGGGGCACAACAACCCCACGCGATGCTACAGGCTGGGGGAGGAGTGGCAGGAAAGCTGCCTGGCAGAAAGGGACCTGGGGGTATTGGTCAATAGCTGGCTGAATATGAGCCAGCAGTGTGCTCAGGTGGCCAAGAAGGCTAACGGCATCCTGGCTTGGATCAGAAATAATGTGGCCAGCAGCACTAGGGAAGTGATTGTCCCCCGTACTTGGCTCTGGTGAGGCCGCACCTTGAGTATTGTGTTCAGTTTTGGGCCCCTCAGTACAAGAAAGATATTGAGGCCCTGAAATGTGTCCAGAGAAGGGCAACGAAGCTGGTGAGGGGTCTGGAGAACAAGTCTTATGGGGAGTGGCTGAGGGAGCTGGAGTTTAGAGCCTAGAGAAAAGGAGGCTCAGGGGAGACCTTATGGCACTGTATAGTTATCTTAAAGGAGGCTTTAGTGAGGTGGGGATCAGGCTCTTCTCACAAGCACCAAGTGATAAAACAAGGAGAAATGACCTCAAGTTGTGCCAGGGAAGGTTTAGGTTGGATATTAGGAGGAATTTCTTTACTGAGAGATTTTTGTGGCATTGGAGCAGGCTGCCCAGGAAAGTGGTTGAATCACAAACCCTGGAAGTTTTCAAGAAACTTGTAGATGTAGAACTTAGTAGCATGGTTTAATGGTGGATTTTAGTACTAGGTTATAGACTGGGCTAGATGATCTTAGAGGTCTTTTCCAACCTGCATGACTCTATGATTCTATGACCCTTGTAGGTCCCTTCCAACTCAAGATATTCTGTTCTGAGTCAAAATTAATTTTGTTTATGCTAACATTTATCATATTTGACATATTGTACCTTTAGAAAGAGATAACCTAAACTAAGTTTGAGGAATTACATATTTCTCTGGAATAATAATAATAATCTTATATTTATTTTGCCACATGGTAAAGGCAATGCTGTTCTCCTTTTTCACATCTTGTATTTTTTCTATGAAGCAGTACTGAAGATATTTAAGATATCTCTCATTTTTTCTTTATGAGCTAGCAAATTTGTCCTTTTCCTTGTCACCTTGGAAAAGAGCAAACATACTCAATGAACTTTATTGTTGTTCCTAATTTGGAAAACAGCTGTGGGAACAAGTGGAGCCTTGCTAGGAAAAGAGAAATCTATACCTGTTATGACTGATATAAGTTGATGATTCAAGCCTTGCATCTTTGGTCTTCCTTGTTTAAAAGGGCCACTGAAGAAGAGGTAGTCCATGTTCATCCCAGGGCTAACTTCCTGAAGTGTGCATCTTACTATGATGCTTGACTTGGAGAAGTTGTTCAGGTCAGGCTGTTGTGTATACATAAGGCTACTTTAGAATTTAAATCTTTATTTTAAATCACAATTGTCACTGGAAACATCTCTCTGTCTTTTCATGAAGTGCAGGGTGAGCAAGATATAAGAAATCTTAGCTAGGACGCTGAGTTAAGTATGCAGCGTTAGGAGAGAGAACTCCTACTGGGAGTACACTCCTACTACTATACTTAACATACTGCATCTCAGTGACATTGCATTCTTCAGTCACACACTTCCCTGTGATCTGTTATCTGTCAAAAGCAATGGTACCTCCTGTAGTTTACAACAGCAACAAAAAACAGAAACTTAAGTAACTTAGTGCTTAAGTAACATAATTATTTTTTCGGAAAGGAGTCCTATCTAATGTGATGTGTGTGAAGTCTCTGATGTATGTATTAGCAGTCTCTGAACGCTTGCAAAAAAACAACAAATATCTAAAAAAGGTATAGTAATTCAGGGATATTACGTAATTCTCATATCACAAAATGGTGACATCCCTTAAATGTATCAGAAATTAAAATGATGGACTCCTTATAAATGGTCTTCTTATATTAGCAGGCATGACTAGGGAGTAGATCAGTGATGACCCACACCTGGGGAGAAACAGCAAGGATTGCCAGGGAACCACCTTTTGCTGAAAGAGAAGAAAAGGAATACATGTAATACCTAAGAAATGAAGAAAACAAATGAACTTGTCTCCCTGGAATTTTGGTGAGTGTTTACCAGCATTTAAAGCATGGTGTGGTCTCAAACACCCACTCAGCAAACTCACAGAGGAACAGCTCTGTGCTCTGATGAAATTCATTGTATTGCCTTTCATGCTGTAGGCAATTTGTAGTCCAGTGACAGGATGCCAGAAGCAATGTGTTTATTTCTACTAAGTTTCACATCACTTCACGTATGAATGTCATGTGAGCTTTCCTGGTCGGAGGCATGACTGTGCACCACATGCAGGTGCCTGCAGTCCGTGTTTAGGGGTAATCCCGGCATGTGCTCTCAGTAATGACAGCTACTGGGTTAAGCGGAACAAAAGCAGCTCGTCCTTAACACCAAGTGCTGAAAAAGGCAGTAGGAAGGTGACATCTTCTGGCCAGAGAACAGATTTGCAAGGCCCGCAGACACCTCTCCCGCTCGCGTGTCTTAGGGAGAGCAAGGAAGTCGTCATCGTCTCTACCGAAATCTCCATTTGCTTTTAAAAATAAATGTTAGTGGTGATACCTAACTATTTTCCACTGATATCATTGAACCTCCTAATTTGGGCAATCTTAATAGTCTACTACTAGTACTTGGTCACTGATGTTTTTGAATTGGGTTGCACTAGATAGATGAACTCTAAAAAAGTGAAAAAACACTTTTTTCAACCATTTTTGTTTTTAAAACTTTTAATGAATATTCATTACTTAAGGTAATATAAAGAACAATACCTCTGTAGTGATATATGGTAATGGCATCTTCATTATCTTGTCCTAATACTATATGGCGTGCAAATAAGTGCTCATCCTAACTCAGAGACTAAATTTATGCAAAGGAGAGTTCATATATTATAACACAGATGGCAAATTCCACCACCCAATTTCTTTCAGTGTCTGAAAACTGATGGACAGCTTAGGTTGCTGAGTGGGTGAAATGCTCCAGGATAATTTAGTTCAGAAAACTTTTATATTATTCTTCTGCATACTGAATTTACTAGAAGTCTTTTGAAAGTCACCATAAAATTTCCATGATTGAAATGTTACCTGTCAGTATAGACAGTGATGAGTAGAATTGGTGGTGAGAGCTGAGGAAATCGTACAAGAGGTTTTTGTTTTTGTTTTTTTTGTTTCCTGTTGGTTGTCTCAGCTGATGTGCCAATTTAAGATCATCTGAGACTTTATCAAGACTTGTAAACATTCTCTTAAAAGTTGCCTGGGGCTTAGTAACTTGGGTAAATCAATGACTTTCTTTAGAGTACTTGACCTTAAGCTGTGACACCAGAAATGGGAAAAATTAAATAGACTAGCACATCTCTTTTTCAAAGAGATGGTTGGGGATGTCTGTGATAGGGGCAAGAAAAAAACATCCCCCCCATACTCCTTCTCCCCACTCCTTCTCCCAACCCTGGGAAAAAAAAAAAAAAAAAAAGTGTTTTGGTAACAAAATACCAGCCCTTAAGCATGCTCCTAGTTAGGTACATCGGTGCTTTGCCATTGCCCTTAATTTCACCAAGATAACTATATATCTTTCTCCTTGTGGATCTTCAATTATTCACCAACCCTTTGTATGGAAATTACACTTCCACATACAGCTTTTTTTTTTTTTTGCTTTGTTTTGTTTTCAAATTACATGTTAATACTTTCTTCCAAAAATCTCTTCTGCTTTATTCTTCTCAGCAACAATCTCTATCTACTGTCTTTCAGGAAAACCAGTGCACCATGTCTTGTGTTAGGCTGCATTTAGGTCTTCAGACTGTGTTTCTGTGATTCCTTCCATCCAGTGTTGATGATGATCACTAAGTCTTTATAATCCTGTGGTATTTGAGGGGTTCAGTTACAAATTGGGACCTTCACTATCTGGGTGATATGCAAAAATAATACTACAAAAAATACAAATCTAGGTAGGGTAGGTTTTGGATGTCATTGCTAAATTTGCTGTTGCTCGTTTCTACCTATATTAGGGAACATTTTGTTAAAGTCTGGACCCTGACTTCAGGGATAGGGACAGGTGGATGTGGCTTGTGAAAGTAGTTACCCTTTTCACAGGCTTTCTGGAGGGTCTATAATAGAACTGCAGTGTGCAATTTCATCATCTTTTTCATCACCATTACTAGCATTAGAGTAGCAAAAAGGGAACAGTATTTTGACTCTGGTTATCAAGTCTTGATAAATGGGTTGTAGGATTTCCTTCCTCATCATTTTTTGTTAAAATGTCCAACAGTTTAAACATCTCCCTGAAAAACACCGTGTCATATCATGTTTCCTGACTGGTTTCACTCTGTCAAAGCAATTTATCAGCTGGCTCATTTGGTCCCTGAAGTTTGGGAGCAAACATTTTGCCATGTGCATTTCTGTCACATTCTGCATTGTGCAAAGTAGATTTCCTTTTGGAGGCTGGGAGTCACATCTTTCTCAGAATGAATAACAGGGGCCAGGAAGGAGAAAAGAAAGATCTGTGTCTCCTTAAAAATGACTTTTTGTGCCTTTTTACTATTGCAGAAATTATTCTTCAATTTATCCAGAACAATAACAATATATTTCTTCTGTGCAAACAAATTTAAGCATAGGGTATATTGGCCAGTGAAATCATTGGAATGACAAATCAAATCAAGAAACATCATGTACTTATTTCTATGTACTTAATTCCTTATGCCTTAAAGGGTGGGGGTAGGAGGTGGGGGTTGTATTCATCATATTTCTTAAATACGTGTTATCATTACTTATATCTCTGGGGTCTTAATTGTTTTTTGTTTGGTTGGTTGGTTTGTTTTGTTTTGTTTTGCCATTGCTCTGGGACTGGCTGGGCATCAGTCACTGGTGGTGAGCAACTGCATTTTGCATCACTTGCCTTGTGTATTCTTTTTGTTGTGGTGGTGGTGGTTGTTTTTTCTTTCCTTCCTCTTCTTTTCTTACCTTTTTGATGTTGTTGGTGTTGGGTGGTTGCTTTTGTTTGTTTGTTTGTTTGTTGTTTGTTTCCTATTAAACTGTCCTTATCTCAGCCCATGAGTTCTGGTACTTTTCAATTCTCTCCCCCATCCCATTGGGGCGGGGAGTGAGCTAATGACTGTGTGGTGTTTAGCTGCCTGCTAATAACAGCCGTAACAGAAGTGTAGCCTTTGGGGGCGTATACCCATAACACAGCCTTTCTAGAAATAAATTTGAAGAAAAGAAACTCAGCACTATTTTAACTATTTATTTTGAAATATTTAATGTACTGTAAAAACAGTAAAGTGAATTACAGCTGAGGAGTTGTACTTGCATGAATAAAAACACTGGCTTGATAAGGTGTATAAATGATTGCTAGATGATGATGGTGTTTTCACCCTGATAAAGAGCTAAACTCCACCATATCACTTTGCTTTCTGACCCGCCCATGATCCCTTAAAGGATTCCTGGGCAGTTGGGTTTCCCTATTCAAGCCTGTTGCATAACTAACGCTACACGCTTACTCCATATAGCATCGGTTGCCTGCTGTGTAGAGAGGATTCTCCCTTTGAATGTCCAGTGTAACACGGGTAGTTGCGGTGCCAGGAGGAGCTGTGCTTCAGTACCGACAATTTCTGAATTGTCTCAAACCCCCTCATATGCTGTTACTATCTCCTTTTCAGTTGGAGTGTAGCGTAAACTTGATACCCCTGGCTCCAGAACCCCAGAGGTCAACCTTGAGTTTCTCCTGGGGTTTTCTGCCAGAGGCTGCATGCTCCCCAGCTGCAGTGTAAAGCATGTTTTGCACAGCTGGTCCAGTACGGACAGGCCCAAGGACTACCTCATGAGCTATTTCCTGTTTGATTTGTTCAAAGGCCCGTTGTTGCTTGGGGCCCCACTTGAAATAATTCCTCTTTTGAGTCACTCAATATAGAGGACTCACAAGCTGACTAAAGCCTGGCACATGCATTCTCCAGAACCCCATAAGGCCTGAGAAAACTTGTTTCTCTCTTGTTAGTTGGTAGGGACATGGTTGTTATCTTATTGGTCATATCCATAGGGATGTGGCAATGTCCCTCTTGCCATTTTACTCCCAAGAACCGGATCTCTTGTGCAGTTTCTTTGACCTTACTCTCTTTAATAGCAAAACAAACTTTCTGAAGAATTTGAATTATTCCCTTCCCTTTCTCAACTACTTCTGCTGTGTCACCCCACACAATGATGTCATCAATGTACTGCAGGTGTTCAAGACTTCCCCTGTTCCAGTGTGGTCTGGATCAGTCCATGGCAAATGGTAGGGCTATGTTTCCACCCCTGGGGCAGTCAATTCCAGGTGTACTGGACACCCCTCCAAGTGAAAGCAAACTGTGGCCTGCACTCTGCTGCTACAGGGATGGGGAAAAATGCATTAGTGATATCAACTGTAGTATACTACTTGGCTGCATTTGACTCTATTTCATATTGAAGTTCTAGCATGTCTGGCATGGAGGTGGTGTGAATTCATTCAGGCCACAACAGTCCAGTGTTAGTCTCCACTCTGCGTTAGATTTTTGCACTGGCCATATGGGACCACTAGAGGGTAAGTGAATCTTGCTGATCACTCCTTTCTCTCCAGTTGATGAATTAGCTTATGGCTGGGAATCAGGGAGTCTCGGTTGGTGCAATATTGCCACCATTGCACCATTGTGGTAGCAATTGACACGTGCTGTTCTTCAACCCTCAGCAACCCCACACACAGCAGAAGGATCTTCCAAAAGAATGGGCAAGGTGAACAGCTACTTAATCTCCATATTTAAGACAGCTATACCAAAAGCCCACTAGTAAATAGTCTTTTGGGTCCTCAAGTACCCTCTCTTGAGGTAGTCTATGCCAAGGATGCATGGAGCCTCCAGGCCAGTCACAATGTTGTACTTTTGACACTCACTTCCAGTTAGGTTTACTTCGTCCTCCAATACAGCTAATTGTTGGGATCCCCCTGTCACTCCAGAAATATAGATGGGTTCTGTCCCTTTCAAGGTTGATGGCATTAGGATGCAATGTGCACCAGTATCCATTAAAGCCTTATATGTCTGTGGGTCTGATGTGACAGGCCATCAGATCCATACAGCCCAGTAAAGCCAGTTACCCCTTTCCTCTGCCTGGCCAGAGGCAGGGCCCCTCTAGTCCTGGCTGGAGTATCCATCACTTAATTCTTGCAAATGTGAAGCAGAGGTCCTTTCATTAGGGTCAGGAGTAACATCAGCCCTTCTACTCCCTTTGGGGAACTCCCAACAGAAACTGCAGCAGTATTTTTTCTAGGAGAACCCCTTTTGGCTGCTATTTTTCCTTGCAGTTCATGTACCCGAGCTTCTAGGATTGAGGAAGGTTCACCATCGTGTGGAATAATTGCTGGAGGTGACTTACTGAGACTAAAGGTATGTCCAGATCTTAAGAGAAGGTTCAGCACTGAGGAAAATTCCAGGGTGAGATGTGGCAGATATGCCAGGAATCTGTTCCACGACAGTCCCCTTGGCAACATAACCTGTAACCTTAGATAGTGGCATCACCACGGGAGCTTGGTGTGCTGACTCTGAGAGAAATAGCATGGAGGGTGGAGTGACATGGAGACAATGTGGCCAGGTTCCGTGATATCACCACAGGGATGGGGAATTTGGTGGTACTTTGGAACTGACAGACTGCATGGACAGCCCTGAGCCAAACAGATAAACTGCATAGCCAGACCTAAGCCAGCAGTTTTCTGTTTTTGTCAAAAGCATGTCCTCTGGGTGAACTTCGCTCATTATAATCTCATTATAATGCCAAAACACACCTCCATCCCGAAGGCTGCCCGCCTCCAAAGTACAACCACCCTTTGCATGCCCTCTGAATTCCTCTAAGCCTGTATCTTTAAAGCAAAATTGAGAAAATTCTGTACCAATAATAACAAAGGTTTGTATGAGTAGAGTCATTCAAGCTCCACCTGAAAGTAAGGAAACAGTGTAAAAATAGCTCAAGAGAGGAAGAATGTTAGGGAAGATAGCACAGACAAGCCAGGAGGACATCACTGACTTCTGGGATCAGTCAATGGGCTCAACCTCTCTTCTCTCTCCCTCCTTCCTCCCTGCCCCCCCACCACCCCACCACCCCACTCCCCCCATACGGATACCTATTGGGTGAGATTTGGGCCCTTGGTGATACTGAGTGCTTCCCTGGGAAACCAAACATTCTTTATGGAGTTGTTTCCTAAGTTAACTTATTTGCAGTTGGCTGTATTAGTCATATTTTTGGTTTTTGCACATGTTTTGCAGATAGTGTGTTTATCACCAGCAATCCAAAAGAACCTGTACTCCTGTTGCTTCAATAAACTGCACCAGTTATTAATCTACTAGGCTGAAGATGAATCACAAGATTTGTGCATCCATGATCATGGTAGTTCAATATATTGAATGCCAATGGACATACAGTGGTGAACTGGGCATTGCTCAGAATCTAAGCCAGTCACCCCTGGCCCCTCTGATATCTGAGGACAAGCTGGAATTCAAGGGAGTTTAGTTCCTGCCAAACGTCTATACCCTTTAATGAAACACATCCCACTTCCCCATGTCCTCCATGTGGTCACACACATAATGATACTCTCTCCCTCAAGCAGGAAAGCACTGACACATAATAGTTGCGATACTGGTCTATATGCCTGAGAAGGAAGATATATGTTCTTCAAGGTGCTGGACTTGTTGGGACAGTTACTCCACAGCCAAAATTTGGGCCCATAGGGAAAGGGAGATTTTATTAATTTTATGAAATTTATGAAATTTTCTTCATATTGCCAGAGCTAGCCAACCAATAAATCCACTGTTGGTTTCTCTCCATCACTCCAGTTCATTGCTGCCAGTGCACTGGAGTACAATGATTCACTCTGTACAAACTTCTGCCAAGTGGACTGCTTGCACCAGATTTCATTTGGCTTTTTGGGTGCCTGGTAATTGTCCAGATCACTATTAGCTGTCTCCAGCATGGCTAATTCCTTCAGCTCCTGAAGACTTCTCTCCATGGTGGTCCACTCATCTGGGTGACATACAACATCTTCCTTGAAGGGATATCCTTCCTTCATGCCTGACAGGAGTCACCTCCAGAGGCTTGTGCCTCTTTCCCAGCCACTGTCAACAGCCCTTTCCCTGGAGAGGGATCCCAGCTGCCTGGCTACCAGCCTCAGTATCCCAGAATTAGGGCAGCCAGGTGAGAAAGTGCTCACCTAGGTGAGATCTGAAATCCTTTCATAAATCTCACAGCTCACTCAGGGATAGGGATCAAGTGGTTTCTGGCTTGTTTATGATTTCTGTTCTCCTGTTCTTGTGATGGCCCTGCCCTACAGCAGCCTGCCCCTTCCATTTCTCCCTCCTGGAACCTCTTAGGAGGGGCTTCTTCCCTTACTAAATGAGCTGATTATTTGACTATAGTCACCATCGACTGTTGGCCCTCTGGGTTAACCACAGGATGTGTTACCAGTTTCAGAGACCTCCTTCCCCCCTTGAGGGAGCTGGATAGAATTAACTACTGTTTGATAGGAGCAGGCCAGGCCCAAGCACAGTGCAGCAAGCTGGCTGGAGTCCTCTGGCGTTACCAGGGTCAGGGTACACGTCTATCAAAAATTATGGCAGCTTTTTAGGATTCTGCACTTGTTCAGGGGTGAATTGCAAAACCATCGGAGGAGAAAACCGTGACAGGTACCTGTCCATATCCTCCCACACACCTTGCCACCCACCACCACACAGTCTCAGGGCAGTTTCCTGGGTGGTATTCTTAACTAATTGTTCAACCTTAGGAAAAAACAGAAACACATTTTGCAGACCTAGCAATAGGAGTACCCAGGGATGTTCAAAATATTCAAAAGCTGTTGTAATTAGCCCATAGGGAAGGGGGAAGGAGGTACTATTTCCTACATCCTCCAATTGACTCCCAGAGGAGAAAAAGGAGTGAGAGTAACTGTTAATATTCTACAAGAAAAGGTTCCTGAAATACAGACAGGATAGCAATGTAGGGCCTGGATACCAGATTACGCTCGAGGCCAATGCTGTAGAGCACAGTGAACTGAAAAACAAACAGAACAAACAAACCAACAAACCACAGCCTTTAACAAGCTCTCGGACCTGATATATAGAAGAGAGAACACGGCACAGATCACATAAAATGGGATCACATAGAACAATATTGAGAGCAAACCAGCCACAACATGGCCAGCAACTATTAAATAAATATGATAACTGTAAGTTCTCTCTAAAGTACTTTGGTGATATCTATTGTTATCTCAACCCTTCGAGCCCCATGCTGGGAACCAAAAAGGACTGTGGTGGTTTCATCCAGCTGGGCAGCTGCACTCCACCACCCCGCTCTCTCACTCCGCCTCCTCAAAGGGAGACAGGGGAAGAAAGCATGACCGGGAAGAAAAAAGACTCACAGGTTGAGATAAGGATGATTTAATCAAACGGAAAAGATAGAGGAAAACAAGCAAAGGCCATGTGGAAGCAAAGAGAGACAAAACAGTTATTCTCAGCTTTCTATCAGCAAGTGATGTTCGGCTACATCTTGGGAAGAAGGGCCTCAGTAAGAGGAGTGGTTTTGGGAAGCACAGATGTTTTTTTAATGAGAGACACGCAACCCTCCTCTACCCCTCCCTTCTCCCTCCCCTTTCCCAGCTTTAATTGCTTTTTCTACAGCTTTTATTGCTGAGTGTGCCATCACACGCTATGGAATATCCCTTGGTTGGTTTAGGTCAGCTGTCCTGGCGATGTCCCCTCCCCACCTCTTGCCCACCCCCAGCCTGCTTGCTCTGGGGGTTTGGAGGCAGTCTTGGTGCTGTGCCAGCACGGCTCAGCCACAGACACAACACCAGTGTGATACCAGGGCTGTTCTAGCTACAGGTGCAGAGCACAGCACTGTACGGACTGCTGCAGGGAAAGTTAACTCCATCCCAGCCAGACACAGTATAATGTCAGTTTGCATTGGGGAAAATTAAAATTGGGAACACCGTGCCTTAATTTCTCTTGTTC
Organism: Anser cygnoides; assembly: GCF_040182565.1. Taxonomy (NCBI): domain Eukaryota; kingdom Metazoa; phylum Chordata; class Aves; order Anseriformes; family Anatidae; genus Anser; species Anser cygnoides. The sequence continues at coordinate 70,330,006 of NC_089912.1, forward strand.
TCAAGAATCTGTTTAGTCATATGTGGTGACATCACCTTGAAAAAACAGGTCAGTATTATGCAGCTGAAGTATAATTATTGTACTAATCCTTAAGAATAACAATAATAATAATAATAAGAAACCCATGTACTACCCATAAGAATAACAGAACAACAAAAATTTAGCATGTTTCTGCTAGAAGTCCTTAAAAGATACCAGGAAATGGTGTAAGAACATGGTTGGCACACATGGATATGCTTCAGGAATGCCCACCACAGCTTGAACCATCCTTGGATTAGGCTTGTTCTGAGACAAAGGCTCTAATCCGTGTTTGATAGACTTTTCTTCTCTGAATTTACATAATTACTTTTTAAGCTTGTCTACACTTTGACACTGACAATATGCTGCAGCAGTTAGTTCTCAGTTTAATGACATCTGGGAAAACTACAACCTAACAATATGTATACAAGCTAGCTGTTATTTTTCTCTTATCAACTTCTGTTACCTACCGCTTAAACTTGTTTAAAATTTTATTCTTCTATAATTCTGAAAACTGATTTTCACATTTACAGTTTTGTATTATTGGCAAACTTTCTCATCTCACCAAGAACCCTTCTTGCTTTTATGAGTATGTTGAACAACATAGATCTTAGCACTGATCCCTTGGTATGATCTGGAAGCTCAACATTATTCCTCATCTTTTACTGCTAAAGTCTATAATAGATCTATTGGTCCATATATTGGCCTATAATAGATCTATTGCTTTTTCCCTAGTCTTTTCAGGAATTTTTGGTGTGTTTTTGGAAGTGCAAATTCACCAATTATTTTTTTCCACATGCTTACTGATTCCTTAAATTCCTCCTACAAGTTTGTGCAGTGATACTACTCCCTCTGCTGACTCTTCCTCACTGTATCGTTTGTCTCTGCTGATTTTAATTTTACTCTACTGATGTATTGACCAATTTACACATCTGTCACCTAAAAGATTTCTTTCCAGATGCTTTCCAAACTGTAGTTAATAAAGAACAGGGTACACTCTGTTCTGGAGGACATATTTTCCCACGTCTTCTTATGCTTCTGTAAGAGACAGATGCGCTGCCCTGGTATCTTTCCTGGCTATTCGTACTGGCATTCCTGGGCTTGTCTGGGATCAGGAGGGAGAACACTTCTAAAGGACATTTGTTTTAATTCACGACCAAGGTCAGCTTAAGTCGTTCATCTCTCTATAAATTTATCTAATGCCTTCCAATTCTTTGGCACACCCTTGCCTCAGCCTGTTCTCACAGACTGTCCTTCTTGCCACCCTGTCACTTCTGCCTTTTTGCCCACTTATCATGTCCTAATGTTCACAATCATTTTCCTCCTTTCTTTCAGGTTATGCTCTCCTGCTTGCCTTACCTGTCTGCTGAGACGCTGGCCAGCAGCAGGATTCAGTCACAACATACTTTATCCACGCTGTGATAGATAGACATCAGAGTATACTTTGCACACATTTTGGGGGGGACAGGTCACTAGGAGGACAAGAGCAAAGGCACACTGTACAGCTTTCATAGACAGTATCTGTGATCTTGCAAAAGAAAACATAAAATCTCTGGATTCAAAGGAAAGGTCAAATTATCCACTGTTAGTATTTTTTTTTCCTGTCACTCAACATACATAGTACAAGTAGCATCTTAGAAAATAAGTTAGGAAGGGCAGAGACAGCTTTTCCTAATGTTCTGTTTTTAACTGTTGCTGCATGTAGGGTGTGGCAGAAAAATTATTAGCCTCAATTATTAGCCTCATTGGCTAAGTTTGATATCAATTTCATCAGCTAGTAAACAAAGTCATATGACTTCCACAGTAAAATTTTGCAGACAATTGCTGCACAGTAGCTAATAGGAAACTGTTCCTTCTCTTCTCCTCTTCTCTTTAAAGCCAGGATTATCCCCCTTCTCCCTCTTTTCTGGCAATTTTTCCTTAGTATGCAGGCTTTCCTTTATATGCAGTAAGATACAGTGCCCTAAAGTAGCCTGCAGATAACTTTACATAACACCTATAATTTTGTTAAATGAATAATGACGATGCCATTGACCTTTTATTAGGTTTGATGTACCCCATCATCAACATAAGCTGAAATAGCAGCTAGTGCCATTCTTTCTAAAATGTGGGTTGACAGAAAGTTTGCTGTTCCTTCTCTGTGTGCACTTTGCTACCTACCATCAACACCAGAAAACAGCCAAGGAAAGCGAAACTCCAAAGGTGTGGAAGTCTGAAGTAAGTTATAGGAAGTGATTAAGAATATTCATTAGCTCACAGATCCACACTGTTAAAACTGTGGCTTAGCAGAAGTGAAAATACCTGAGTAATTTTTAACTATAGTATCTTTTTTTCCTCATGATGGCATCTGAGGTTGCTGCAGATACTTGTAGTTCCCTCTGTCTAGCCGGACATAAGAAACACCAGTTGGGAAGCTAGTTCCCCCAGGTTAGCCAATCTGACAGAAATACTTTTATTTAATTCTCCAACAGCACACTGCCAAATTACATCAGATATCCTAAGTAATATATGCACATATTTGGATGGAAAGAGGCCAGCAAGAACATTTACATACACTGTACTTTTCTAATTAGTGTATATATCTCTTGGGATTTTTTTTTTGGAACATTTTCCTGATTCTTTCTTATCTCTCAGTTTTTTCATTTCTGTGCTATAAAAGTTTATGGTCACAGACATTAGTATGGGCACTTGCTGAGTGGAAGAACCACACGCCCTGAGCCTAGAGAGATCCTAGCAAGTCCTGATTGTGCAACAGTAAAACTAAAGAGATTAAGCTACAGTTGTTAAAAATATGTAAAGGCTACTGCTATTGTATTTGCACAGAGGAGATGATTTATTTCCAAATCCATTGTACAACGGTTGACCTGTCAAATTTTATATGGTATTATTTTATGTATGTTCTTTTAGAACTTAGAAGACACTATGACCATCAACAGCAAAGGATATAAATACTGCTATTTCTCTCTTCTGAAAGATTCCAATTTTTGCCTCCCCATGCTATTACTGTATCTCCCTTCTACTTACTGCATTCTAAATTTCTATTGCAGGTTTTTCAGAAAGCAATAGAAAAGTATTTGGTAATGCAAGCATATGGCTTACCTCTTTTATTCTATGACAGTAAGTTGTTTTCTCAGATGCCCTGATTATCTTTGCTGCACATCCTACAGCTGCTCAGGATTTGACTGTTTATTGGTAACAGTTAGCCGTTATTTCTGCCACACAGAATTCCTTGTCCAGAAGTACGAGTCTTGGCAAAAATATCAAGGATGAAAGCTAAAGGAGTACTCTACCCTCTTCCAAAAGTCTGCCTGCTTATCTTGGTCTCCTGTGCTAGGGAGATACAGCTATTTAGGTAGCTTAAGAACAACTGACAAAAAGTACACTTGCTGCTGTGCAGTTTAATTATTTTATCTCAGATGAACTCTGCAGGCAAACAGGGCCATCAGCAAGGTTTAGATGTGTTACTCACCCCTGGGGAGACAAAGCGTTAATATGTACTAAGATGTCATGTTACATCGACATATTACATGACATGTAAGCACAGCAGAAAGCAACATAATGAAATATTATCGGCTAGATGGCTGCAGCCAGAGAGTGGTGGTCAATGGCTCTGTGTCCAGGTGGAGTCTGGTGACGAGTGGTGTCCCTCAGGGGTCTGTCCTGGGACCACTGCACAACATAAACAGTGGGATCGAGTGCACCCTCATCCACTTTGCAGATGACACCAAGCTGAGGGGTGCAGTTAATACGATAGAAGAGATGTCATCCAAAGGAACCTGACAGGCTTGAGATGTTTGAGAAGTGGGCCCGCATGAACCTAATGAGGTTCAACAAGTTCAAGTGTAAAGTGCTGCACCTGGGTCAGGGCAATCCCAGACATAAGCACAGACTGGAAGAACCCATTGAGAGCAGCCCTGCAGAGAAGGAAGGACCTGGGGGTTCTGGTGGACAAAAAGCTCGACATGAGCCAGCAGTGTGTGCCTGCAGCCCAGAAGGCCAACTGCGTCCTGGGCTGCACCAACAGAGGGGTGGGCAGCAGGTGGAGGGAGGGGATTGTGCCCCTCTGCTCTGCCTTGTGAGGCCCCACCTGCAGTGCTGCATCCTGGTCTGGGGCCCCCAGCATGAGAAGGGTGTGGGGCTGTTAGAGCGGGTCCAGAGGAGGGCCACAAAGATGCTCAGACAGCTGAAGCACCTCTCCTGTGAGGACCACTGGTCTCATTGAGGGGAGACCTCTCTGAAGCCTTTCAATACTTAGAAGGAGCTTACAAAAAAGATGGAAAGCAACTTTTTACATGGGCAGATATGACAAGGGGAAGCGGTTTAAAAGAAGGGAGGTTTAGATCAGATGTTAGAAGGAATCTTCACTATGAGGGTGGTGAAGCACTGGAACAGGTTGTCTGGAGAAGCTGTGGATGCCCCATCCCTGGAGGTGTTCAAGACCAGGTCGGATGGGGCACTGGGCAACTTAATGCAGTGGGTGGCATCCCTGCGCATGGCAGCGAGATTGGAACTAGGTGATCTTTAAGGTCTCTTCCTACCCAAGCGATTCTAGATGATATGGAAGATCCTTAGGTCTCTTAAAACAGAGAGCAGAATTTAATGTATATTTCAATTTCCAAGCCCATCACAGAGATTTGTCTTCATAGAATAAATAAAACCACTTTAAATGTGTTTTCATATCTTGTGCGTTATAAAAATAAAAAATAACACTATCTCAGATGCTGAAACTCACCCTGCATAGTTAGACTCCACTTCAGCTGTTACATTACCCTGGAAAAATACCAGTTTTTTCCCCCCATTGACACAGGAAATGGAATAGGTTCTTAACTTACATGTCTAAGTAAGAAAGGATTAATCGCAGTATGTGCATTTAGGAAAGAACTACCTGGACATTTTCCTTTGCCAATTTCTACATAGAAGGTTATAGATCTGAGTAAAGGCAGTATGGTGGTCAAGCAGATGAAGAGGTTAGAAGAGCTGTGGGTGTTCCATGTTAAAGGTTATTCATACAGACAAAATGAATTCTGATTTCACTTTTCTAAGGCAACACACAAATTCAGTCTCCACTTTTATAGTTTCTTTGTTAAGTTTATTGGAATTATTTCTAAGTACAATATTGCTGTTTCATACTTATATTCTCCTTATTGCATATATATTAAACATACAGGAGAAGATATTTCATTTTCTGTATACATCTTACTGCTCAGGCAAAACAATAAAACAGTCAAGTGAGCACAGAGTATAAAATCAGAGAGTAAAATAAGGCAAGCATGATAAAAGCAGTAGGCTCAGTAGTCTTTTAATAGAAAAATATATTTTGCTGTCAAATTTCCTCTGAAACTCTTAACAAACATTGCAAAAGAGAAAAAATTAACTTAACTATGGTAAACAAATTCTTTCCTTCAAGGCACTGTTGCAGAACTCTTAATGTCAACTTGAAAATAATTCAGCAAGTCAGCTGATGGAAATACTACCCTACTAATGAAAAATAATACAATCTTTATTTTCTTAAATGGAAGGTTGATTGACGAACAAACCAGACAATGTCTTTAAGAAAAAAAAAGTCATTATTTTGGCTAAGATGGAACAAACATTAGAAGTTTGAAGTCTTATAAAGTTCAACAAAAACAGGCTCAGTCAGTTGTCAACAATAAATTTAGACAATTCAAAGACCACTTTGGTAAAAAGTTGTAAGCCTTTGAACTTTGATTATCTTATTTCATACATAGTTCAATGCATTCTATATGTGCATGTTCTGGAAGAGAAAATAATAGGACTGCAGAACTACTTGAAACTAGTGAAGTTTTCCAGGATCAACTTTCTTTCTTTTAGAATTAGAAAGTTTATTTCCAATTTTAGTTGCTCAGTCAACAGTTTTAAATACACGTCAGAATATAAACCTTGTTTTCTTTGGCTGAAAAACAATTACACAAGTGCACACAAATGAAGATTTTGGTATCAACATTAATACTGATGGCTTTTTTCCTCTCTTTCTCAGGATTGTACAGACCTACAGCTAATAGCTTAATTATCCTGGCCCACTATTAGGTAATTCCTAGGTCTCGGTCCTTAGGAACTACTCATATGGTTTTATGCAAGTTCACAATCTAGTAAATTTGTCCAGGATTTGTACAACTTAACTAGGAATCTGGTCTTGCAGCTGCTCTGGATGTACAGGAAGTGGAGGGATTTTCAGTGAATAGGTCAAAGCATTAGGAACTTTAGGAACATTAATTTTTTTTGTTGGTATGGAGTTTGCTTACTAGAATTAGAACTGTGGATCCTTACACTTGGATTTAACTGCTGTGTTTGAAGGAAATAACCTAAGAACTATTTTTGGCTCTGATTTGGTATCTTTTGGCTTGAATGAGATGAAAAAACTCTTTGCCTAGAATTACTTTTTTTTTTAATGGCCTTTTTTTGTTTTGTCAAATGCGATGTTTGCATAATAAAAGAGATACGAAAAACAACTGCAGTAGGAACATCTTGAATATATACAACACGGGTTAACTATTTCTCATGAGATATGTATTTATAGATCCTTAAAGATTCTTTCATGGTATCAAAACTAAAAAAGGTAGTTTTGCCTTTAGAGTTATACCAGTTACTTATGCCAATTATTTAATAGCTGTTTTTTATTATTCCCCTCTGTAGGGGAATAGACCTAAAAGGTCTGAACCAAGGCAGACGTGAAGAATAAGCCTACTTACCAACCCAAAAAATATCAAGTCCCTTGGAAACAGAGCAAGCAGAACATGCTGGCAGCAGGTCAAGATCAAACTACAATTTCAGCAGACAGTTTGACTCTAATACAGTGCTGATAGGAGGAACACATCATAGATCTAAGGTACACAGTTCAGGTTCTCTGGTTCCTGCCTCCTGTCACTGCAGCCCTTGTTTACTAAGGCAAAACACTATTCATGTAACATGCCTATGGGTGGCCAAGACCTCATACCACAATTTTAAGATCATGTAGGAATGCTAACTGAAGGCAGAAATAAGTTGTTCCAGTTTCTGATTAGAAGTCCCCTGTTCCCTCCCCACCTTATAGTATGCTTTTTTGGACTGTACCTAGCTTCGTTGTAGTTACAAAGAATTCTGCTTTATTCAGAATCCAATTCATGGACCTATAAGTAAGCTTACTTTTTTTACTACTGCATTTCCTACAAAAATCCATATTCTATAACAAATGATAAACTTAAAATTATGTTTCAAACTATCAATATACAGAAGTAGTTATTTTTAACCTGCAAACATTTACTTACTATAGCAAAAAAAAAAATGCTGTTATATCAATAAGAAATTCATATAAAAACCTGTAAATGCATTGTCTTTTATAGTGCATAGAAACTCCAAGGCAAAATATAATAAACATAGTATCTTATCAAGGGAAATCTTTGTCAGTATTCAGCCCTTACAGTCAATCATTTCATGTTTATATACTTCCCATTGTTTTTTATTCAAGCTTTAACCTTTATTTGTTAAAGCTGCTAAATAAATGTGAAAAAGTAGCAACAAAGTACAGATCAGACTACCTTTTGTTCATTTCTAACAAAACAGCCAATGCTAGCCTTTACTTTTTCTGTCTTCAAAAAGAAATGGCCACTTGAGGCAATGCAATTTATATTTTTTTTCTTTTCACTTGACTAGGGAGTTTGCAAATGCTGCCTGCTTTTTTCCTTACATTTTTGTTGGGAGAAGAAATGCTTTTGGAGAGTCCACTTTTTCCTGTCCACAAAAGAAAAGATATTCTATTTTTTCTTTTGGATTAGAAAAAAAAAAAAAAAAGGCTAGTAATGCAATCAACCGTTTTTCTATTAGTTGCCTGTTCTTCCATTAGTTGCACATTTTCAGTTGCTGAATATATAATGTAATTAATTGGTGTATTTATTATGGCAGCTAACTCTTCAACAACAACAGCACAATTTAAGCAGTGCCACAATTCTGTGTGTGAACAGAACTAGTGGTACTCATGCTGCTTTACTTTATTACCCTAGAATTTTTAGTTGTTCAACACCTTTGCTGTTCTCTGATAAGAGTTTGTCAAGCAACACCATAAGCAAAAGCAAGTAGAAATACTAATTGCACAGTATATGTTAAGAACCACATAGGTGAATTTCTTAAAATTTCTGTGTTCTGTATAAAGTATAGTCAGAACTGGTTCTGCATATCTCATACATCCTGTGGTCTACATTTGTGCAAGTGTAGGGAATTATTTCAATTTTATTTTGGTATGATACTGTACCCCCATTGCTTCTTCCATCTATTCTGAAATAGTGACAAAACACCCAGTCTGCACAGTATTCAAGTGCTTAGCCTATATGGAAATAGTTTGGCACCACAGCCATATGGCAGGACATCTTAAAAGAAATTCTTAAGTACTCAAAACATACCTATATTTCCTTCTGATTTAAATAAAGCTAAGCAAAAGTTATAATGAAGACATTTTCCTGTTCACTGGAAGTTGCGAAACTGTTGATGTTTCATTTAAAGTCATGATAAAGATTTCCCTTTGACCATTTCTTTGGTAAAAATGGTTGTATGTCACGTTTGCTTTATATGCTAGTAAAAGGCATTTTCTTTGGTGGAAATACATTTTTGATCTTGCAAGTCCAGCTTTCTAACAAGCCTTCAATATCCACTTTTTGATAATAAGCCCATTCTATATTACCTGTTCATTCAATAAAAGCAAGCATAGTTCTAATTTATGACAAAATTAAACAGATCAGTCACAAAACAATACGAAATCTGACCACATACAAACTGCCTTTTAGTAAATGACAAACATCAATGTTACAGACACCAAGAGTCTATATGCAGTATATTAGAATTCATTATCTGTATAAAATGAGTCATTTCACAGCTATTTTAAAAGCATCATATTTCTCACAAGTGTAGAAGAGTCTATGTAGAAGCACGGTTGATGTTTAAAATGCATAGCTGCATATATCTTCTGTAGCTTTGTGATGATTTCCGCTTCTGTAGGCTTAATCTCCTGAATTAAAAGAACAAACACATTACGACATCAATTCTATTATTTTGCTGTGTAATATTTTTCTATGTTTGTTTGAAATAAAGCTGCATTCCAGTTTATATTTAACAAAGTATTTGAGTGGTACATTTCATGAGGGGCTAGGTAAATAATGAAACCCGATTTGGAGATGTGAATCCTTAATGATTCAGTGGGAGTCATATGCCACAACTATGGAAATGGGTGCTTAGATCCCAAATGGGTTAAGTCCATGGGAGCCTAAGTCACAGCAATCAACAAGCACAATAACATGCAAGAAATGGAGACAACATACTCTTGGAAAGCATTTGTTCTTGTTTGTTTTCTGATTTGTTATTCTCTTTATACGATCTTTGCCTCACGCTATTCTCATTCTGGTCTTTAAAACAATGGACATGGAAATGTTCTTCCCTGAGGCAGGTGACTTGTGAGAAGGAAAAAGACAGTACCAGCAGTGACACAAACGCAAAGTCACTCAAAGCTCTCATCATGAGATGATAGATCAGGGTGCCAGATGTAGAGGGAATGATAAAGGGGAAGCAGCTGGAGTGTGTAGGATTGGTCCTCAGCTGACAGATCTTCTGACAAGCATTTCCAGCTGGCCTATGCAGAAGCTTGTAATTAAACTACAAAAAGGACAGAATCTAGGAAGTTAGTTCATTATATAGCTTCCACAGGGGCACACATCCTCTGCTTTCTTCTACCACTAGTCCCTTCAGTCACTATCTATTAAGCTCTGTCTTTCCTGAACTCCTATAATGCTTTGCTTCACATCTCTGGTACTGTCACATTCCCCATTTTGAGTTCCACTCTTGCTATTGCATCCTTCCTCTATTAATCCCACAAACATCTAAAATTCCAGCTTGAAAGATTCATCAACAACCCTTCTGCATCTCAGCACCTACCCTGAAATTCACAGAAATGTTTCATGATCAGGAGGCAAGCAATTAAGGAGGTTAATCAGGGTCCTAGTTTAAGGCCTGCATGGGTGAATGGAACTACTAAACCACAATGACAGCATTCAGCTACAAAGTTTTGGACTCACTATCTTGCTGACATCAAACAATTAATGACAATATGTTGTTCCATCTAAATGGGAATTCTGTTACTATGTTGCCCCCACATTTAAAAAAAAACACAAACATTTGGGATGGCACAGTGGATTTCTTTATTATCCTTGTATTAGGGTACTCCAGAAAAAAAAAAAAAAAGTAAACTTTGGTCTATGGATTTTGTCTTTTACTTACCTTTCTAGTAACCAGATTAAACTTTCCTGTGTCTAGTGCTACTGTTTTCCACACCGTTGCTTTCTTCTGATTTACTGTAAGAAAGAGGATAAATTTCAAAGCTCAACTTCAAAATGCAGGATGAGCATAGTCATCCCAAGATTCAGACTGCATCTGAGATGTATTTGGGTTATAAGAAAAAATAAGATTATACAAAACTGAAGCAACTGAAATACTTACAATAAATAAATAAGTAAAGAGTCTTTCAGCCAAGTAGTGACGGTTCAAGTCAATCACTTTCAAAAACAACCCACCAAGTTCTGGGCAGAAGGGATATCATTGCAGTGATAGTATTCCCAGAACTGCTATGCTATCATTTCATTCAGTTCTTTTAAATTTGTATATAAAGTGAATGACCACATAAACAATACAGAAACAATACACAGGATAACATCCTCAGTACAACTAATTATATTACACTGGTCACAATCAAGACTTATGCTAGATTTGAATTAACAATTCCCTTGATGGAAAAAAAAAAAAAATCTATTTCTGAATCACTATCCTCCTACCTAATATATTGCTGGATGTGACATTTCAATTATAATCTCACGAACCAAGTTTAGATACATATTAGTCATCACTTGACGTAACAGACAAGAAGTGTTCCTTTGGAGCCATTCTCTGTGGTACACAAATTTATCTTCTAAGCAACCAGTAGTTGAAATAACTTTCAATTATTAGAATCAGACAAGTAGTACATAGGTTAATAGATTTTCCTTATATGTGGTTATCTTATGAGATAGAGCTGTGAATTAAAGATCAAGGAGCTGATCAAAAACTATGGCATCACAAAACATCCTGCATTTCATCCAACATGAAAACTTACTACTTTAGTGCACTATATTGTGTTACCGTCCTACTGTAATACAGTTTCAGCACATTTATAAGAAGCATGGCTGAGCAACAAAGGCAATTATTCAATTTTCAGCCCAAGACAAATCCCCAAACATTCAGCAGTATAATAGCACACTATATTCCCAAGACAAATCCCCACTTCATAGTATAATTAAATTACAGCTTTAAAGCTGTTTAGATAAGGCGAAAAGCACTAAAATGTATTTTCAGCTAGCACTGAAAAAAGAATGGGAGAGTGAACACAGTGCACAGAAACAAAGAAGGTCACTGCAGCAAAAATTCAAAAAGGGAGAAGCACTATTCAGAGGAACAAGAACAGCAGATCCACGGTAGTAGGGAAAAAGTCCTTGAGGGAAAGGAAAATGGGAGCAGACTGCAACACATCTAAAGAGAAAAAGGAACTGCTGGACATCTTGGAAGAAAAAAGCAAAATTAACAGGACAAATACAACGTCTGGGCTTCAAGGGACAAGGGAAGGAAGAGAAGTAAAATTTAGGTGAACTACCCTTTAAAAGCACATCATCCCAAGGTATGGTGAACCACCAACCCTCTAACAGAACAGCAGCAGAAGTGCCTGCAGCTGCCCCTTTGATTCCAGCAAGGCAGTGGATCCAGTGTCCAGGGAGCCCAAGCCCTCTGAACAGTGAAGGGTTGCTCCTGAAGATGGAGCTAACAAGACAGCTGACAACACCAGCCCCCAACACCCAGCCACTACAAACTTACAGGGTGCCTAGAACAATCACGGTTTTGACTGCATGCAAATTAGAGAAACATTAACACTGACAAAACAGAAATATGTCAGAAAAAAATTTCAAAGCCTCTTCTGAAAAGTTTCCACTTGCATGTGTTTTTCCTTGTAGAATGGGTTTAGAATGAGGAGATATTTTCAATTTTCTTTTGTTAGGAAACTATCTTCCAAACACCAAAATTAAGTGCCAGGTAGAAAACAGCATTCTGCAATCTGGAATTACGAAGTCTTAAGAAAGGGAATAAACTGTACTTTAGCATTCATTAACCCTTACCAATTAGAATAACAACTAGTATGAAAAAGTATTGAAATGTAATATATAAATTCCTTACTTACAGTTGCTCAATTTGGTCAAATTCTTTTTCAACTTCTGCATAACAGGAAAAGGTAAAACAGAATTATATAACATCTTACTTGACTGCAGACACTGGAAAAGTTATTCTATTTTTAATTATATAATTAATTCCATGCACAAGCAAAACCAAATATTGTGAGTTTTTTTTTCTTAAGTTTCTAATTGTTCCTCTCTCCAGTGGAAATACTTGCAAATCTGTTAATAAACTTACTTTGATCAAATTCTATTAATGTGATTTTATATATAATATATAACATGATACACATTAATGTATATACATATAAATATATAGATAAAATATGTGCATACCTATGCATGCAATACCCACATATATAATACATATACACAATTATACATCAAGTCTTGTTTCATCTTGCACATCTAGTTTGGCTCCTCTATGTGCCTTTGGTTCAGCAACCAGGATCACTGAATTTTGTTTTAATATCTACTTTTTACCTACTACTTGCAGTTGCTTCCATTCCCAGACATTCTCCAAACAGGTATAACAAAAATTAATTTGGAAGCAAGGGGAAAAAATATTAAGGACTGTACCAAATCATTTATGAGGAGCTATTTCAGATTGAAAGAAATTCATACTTGAATTCAAGATTCATGGAAAAGATTAAAAATTCATAAGTACTTTTTTTCCTAAAACATTGCATTATTTTATCAGAAAGCACACAGACTAAGTCACACTGAACTTGTATGTGAAGCAGTATAGGTCATATTCAACATTTGTTTGTAATGTCAATGGAAAACTAGGAAAGACTAAAAAAAGCCTACCTGCACGTTTCTCTCTCCTTTTCGAATATATCTCAAAAAGGAAAATAACAGCTACTAATACAACAACTTCAGCCACTATTGCTAGAAAGGGCTTGAGTGGCACCATGAGTGACAGAACTTTAAGCTTCAGTTTTCCTTTACTTTTTCCTAGTTCAAAAGCAGCTTCACACCAGTATACACCATCATCTTTACTGGTGAGGTTCAGTATCTTCAGTTGGGTTACGTTGGGAAATACTCTATTTATTACATACTTGTCCAACAGCAAAGAGTCATTAATGGCAATCTGAAAATAAAAAAATTAGAAGTCGTATTAATACAATGAGAAAGTGTTTAATCAAATTACTTGTAACAGTTATAGCATCTCTATAGAGAGAGATGTAAAATTAATTAAGAATATGTGGCATTTATGAGGTATAATTAGTCCACCTTAAATGGAAGAATTTATCTTAGCTGGCCACCATGGGTTCCCTTTATATTTAGTGAACAAAAATATGCACTGTTAGGGAGCAAGTTGCCTGACTTGCTTTAGTCAATTAATTTAAGATCACATTAAAGGTATACTTGACTCTACAGACTCTCCCACTGACAAGCCTTAGGTGTCAGGATCCGATGCCCAGGTTTCACCACAGCACAAATCATATGACTTCAGTCAGGCTGAGCTGGGAATGCTGCTTTGCTGGCATAGTCTCGCAAGTCAACACTTCTCTCCAGCAGTACTCAGTCTACTTATTTACTTCCCCACTGTTGATAGAGTTTCCCCCAGAAAAGGATTAAACCAAAGTGCCTGTGCTCCTCAGGCTAATGGGGAACCTGAATGGTGGGAAACTGCTGATCTAGGCTCTCAAGGCAGGAGCTGAAGTGAGAAGATTATTTCAGCTCCTTCGGAATCAATTTGCACAGCACTGTCCACCATAGGATGACTTCCTTCAGGTCCATTTTTTAAAAAGGTCTTATTGGCTAGGAAATGGGAACATGCTTGTAAAGACAAGTAGAAAAAGAATGGAGACATTCCTGTTCTCCCTTAAGTTTCCAAAACCTTACATGGCTAAAAAAAATCATCCTGCTATGGTAAGATTCTTTGGTATCAGACAGTAAGATTTGATAAATGTAACCATCATTAATATATTTTTTATTATTATTTATTTTTAAAAGGTACCGCAAGACTCACCTGATTTGATTTACTAGTTTACTCTGGACTGTAGGAGTATAGCAGGGACTTTTTGTACAATATTTATTTTCCAAGCCAGAACACAAACACTACATTTCTGTAATAATGAACACTTCTAAATATCGCATAAATGCCTTTTTTTTTTTTATTCCCCCTCCCTCAATGTACAGAGATTCACATTAACTTTGATGGAAATGCAGTCTGTAGTGCCTGAAGTGATTATATATTCCAGAGTGTCTGTACTTTTTTTTGCCACTTTGTTTTTCTTGGCTGACAGATGGGAATCTTACCTGTTCGCTTCCATTGGTCATATACCAGGTCCAAGAAATGGGAGTATAACCAGGACTTTTACAAACCAGCACAGCTGCATCTCCTTCATAAGTGATTACAGGTTTGTCTTTTACGTCAATTTTCGGTACTAAGAACAGGTAGAAAAAAGTTCATGAAGTGAGAACTATAGGTTTATACTACAAAAAGACAAAATATATTTAGATACATATTCATAGTAGTCTATTCATTTTATTTCCCTTTGAATAACAAACATATAGTTATACCATTTACCACATGACTAATGAAAAGTTATTTCATGCTGATATTCCAAATATAGAATTTCTACAGAAGACTATAGAAATACTGTTCTTAGTTTATATATAATCATAAAAGTTGCCAACTTGTATTGAAAACTAAGTGATAATTAGTCCGTGGTGATTTCTACCCTTGTCCATTTCCTCTTACCCTCCTTGACAGCTGGGAGCTAGGTTTCATTTTTAGTACACTAGAAAGTTACAAAAGCTTTTCTGCAATTTCACTCAATTTGCAAACTGTCAGACTTCTATTCCAGCTGTAATGCTACCAAGTAATGGCATCAAGCAAGTTCTGCATGCAGATC
Source organism: Anser cygnoides (assembly GCF_040182565.1). Classification (NCBI taxonomy): domain Eukaryota; kingdom Metazoa; phylum Chordata; class Aves; order Anseriformes; family Anatidae; genus Anser; species Anser cygnoides. The sequence goes on from NC_089912.1 coordinate 70,345,121, forward strand.
TTTTTGTGTATAACTGAAAGGATCTTTTTAGATTGAGGGAGTTTTATAGTTGTAAATATTTTCTTAACTAAAGAAAAAACAATTTTGGGGTATATGCCAGTAAAAAGGACTTTTCATCCAACCTTGCTAAGCACAGAACATGGCCACAAGAAACAAGTTATCAGGTTCCAACTTTGGAGCTATTTGTCCTTGCTATTGCAACTGCAAATACCCTGCAGCCTTCCAAGAGCAGAAGCCCACAAAGGACTTTTGAATATGTTGAGGCATTGCACAGAGATAGAGCTGAGCAAATATATCATGGTAGACTAAGGATTTCTCCTTCCCCCTCCTTTCCCTCGTTCTTTTAATGTTTACTAGCATGTTTTCCTTTTATTTCATTTTCATTTGTTAAGTTTCATTGCTCTCTTAAGTATAGATGCAGTAAGTCTTTTAAATGCTATTGGTCACACAAGAAAAAACATGCCAGGAATTTGCTTTCAGCAGTTATGACAGAATGACTTGACAGCATACTTGAAAGAGTAGTGTCAGAATATCTTCACCTCTTTCACTAAAAGATACAACTTCACTAATAACTACTACCACCTCCTCTGCAATTTATACATGATGGAAAAAAAGCAAGTTGGAAAAAAAAAAAAGCAGAGAACATGCCAAAGCAAATACAAAAACCCTTGTAGACAGCCCAACAAATTTCCATAGCAGTCAAAAAGACCTTGGCCATGCTGATCAGTCTCAAAGCACAATCGTAGACTTAAACAGCAACACATGTGACCACCTCAGATATGATTAAGGACATGAATGTCCATCATGCATTCTGGGATCTGGCTCTCCAACAGAGCAGTTTATTTTGCATGCAGGGATTGTATTCTTTGTACTCCCAGATTTTTTGTATTCAAATCACCCAGAATGTGGTCACAAAACACTGCTGCTACAGACAAACAAAAAAACCCCACATGGTTGGAGATTAATAGATGGGTGACCCTGTCAGTATTTATATCAGTTTTCCACACTGTTTTAAAGAATAGGTTTGTTTCACAGTGTATGTACCTGGACAGCTGCTGAAGCAAGCAGAATCCATGAACAAATGGCAAGTCTAAATTACTGAAGACTATGATTTGTTAATCTAGCCATTAATATAGCCTTTGTTACAACACTTCATACTAGTTTTAAAATACCCATGAAGAGTCACCATGTTTAATAATCTGAACTTCCTATAAGGCTTCTCAAAACATTACAGTTTCCTGCAGACCTGCATAAGAATTTAACTCCTCTCAAAGTCTTCAGGGTTATTCCAAGCCAGGAGGGGAGTGGTGACAGAAGAAGAAACACATCCAACAGTGCCTAGCAGCTGAGTGGAAAAGCTATCGGCATTAGTCACAGCAGTGATGACTTCAGCCATTTTGTCTAGGCCAACACATTACCCATCTCTTGCTGTTTGAGAATTATTCTCACTGCATTATTGACTAGAAGATTCAAGGATTTCTTTCCTGTTGCCTACACTCTTGCATTAATCATGTGACGTGTTGTGCCAGCACTTTTATGGCATCAGAAGTGGCAGCATTCAACTGCTGTGAGGCAATTCTCCCACCTCCTTGTAATAAATCAACCAATCCTATGCACTGTGTTTTGGAAAAGATTACTTCCCTGTTGATGTATTCTTGCCTCTACTGAAATTGTTATCTTACACTTTCAAAAGAATAAGGCTTCCCTTACCTTTTTTAATCTTACAAACTTTGGTGGCCATTGAACTAAATCTTACCTACGCATTGATAAGGAAAGTATACAATAATTTTCAGAAAAAAAGAGGTTCAAATAAACTACAACTTTGTCTTTCCACAGAACTGCAAGGTAGTCTCCCCTGGTTGAAAGCTTTAAAGCAAGTAACAACATCATTATGCAAAACCTGAATGTTCATGAGAGTTTCCCCGAAGTCGTATGACCAGATACCATGCTGAACAAAGCCAGCTTGCAGCACTGAGTATTACACAGCCTTGCTGGTCAGATCAGTTGAAGTTAGGGTAGTTATTTAAGAGTCAAGAGTTTTTAGGAGCCCGTGTTCAGTTAGAATCTCTCCTAGTTCACAGAGTCTCAGGAGCTTTCATAAATCAAATGCTTGCCATGCTCACTGCAAACTCTGGATGGTGTGTAGAGAGAATGGAAGTAAATCCCATCTGAGATGTATGCCCTCAGTACCTTGTATTTTTTTCATTTCCATGTTTTTTCATTCAACTGGATTTTACCTACAACTATCAAGGGTGAAATTATTGGAGAAGGAAGGTCTAAGTGTTCAGCTCTTCACTCTGCTGTCCAATGAAGCACACTTACTGGTTATAATACGGGTTGTTCTTAAACAATATATAATGAAAGACAAACTGAAGCATTAACTTGGTGTTACAGAAATACAACTGAATTTGTTCAAAAACCTGCCCCCATTCTGCCAATTGTTGCTACTCATGTAACACTAAATCAAAGGCCAAGTTTTCAAGTCATTGGCTGTGCTTTCTGAAGAACTGATATGAGATACCATCCAGAGAGCCTTTTCCACTCTCACCAACCTCCACCAAAAGTTATGAATATGTACTCCCTCTGGAGGGATTGGGAAGGTAGGGGAAAAATCAGTTACTCTTTTATGGGGAAAAATTAAAATCAGCTTACATACTTTTGTTTGTTATCAGGTTTTATTAAAAAAGCTTTTAGTTTTTGTTCCAAAACTTTTGCTTTCTCTCAATTCTATAGAAATTGTGTTTGATAGTCATACTCATTTAGCTTGGCCGTATTAGTGACCACTCATCAAGTTAAATTGCAATTTCCATATTATCCAGGAACCATTAATACCAGATTTCAATTGTCAGTTGAAGCAAAATATAACATAACTTGCCTTGTAAATGAAATACCACGCTGAATTTTTCTTCACCTTGCACAGTACAACTGTAACTTCCCAGCTTACTGTTATCTGAGATTGTCAATCTTAAAAAAAAAAAAAAAAGAAAAGTTTTACCATGTTGGTTTTGCTTTTTTTTTTTTTTGTCCTACAGCTGTAAATTACTGCTAATAAACATTATGAAGAAACCAGCAGAGTTTAGTAGTGGAACAGAGAACAGATACTGCTGAAACAGTAAGACCCAGGTTCAGTGCAATGTAAACCAGCACAACATTTTTAAGGAATTAGAAAAGCACATAGAGAACATAGACACCATTCTTACCCTTGTTACTCACAGGCACTCACACAGGACCAAATGTCTTTAAGTAGTATGATCCACAACTTACTGAGTTAGATGTGGCTTCACCATGAGAAATCTATAGCATATGCTACACAGGACATGAAATAATTTAAATGGTTTGATCTTTTTAAAGCCCATCCATCAATGGGTTAGTTTAGGTCCAACACAGAACAGCTTAAGAGCTGTCATCTAATAGTTTGACAGCAGAGAAGATGCTGGACTAGATTAATTTTACAGGAATTATTTTTTGTGTTTGTGTACATGGTAGCAATGTACATGTAGTAGCAGAACAGTGATAGAACATTCTCATCACATTTTCTATTATAGAAATTTTATATGGACATTACTGATGTTACGAAAACAAACCAATACAGAAATCAAGTTGAGACTACCTGGTTAAAATTAGCCCATTTACTATCGTACTTAAAAAGAAAAAAAAAATGTAAATTGTATCAGTTGAATAACAATTTTTGCATTATTTCTCGAGTTTGTGCAGAGCTGTAAAACAGTTCTGAAAACCTTAAAACCAAGCCAAATAATCTCTTCTGTAAACCTTATTCCTTCTTCTCTTTATTCTGATGATTAAGTAAAAAATTGGTCACTGATGCCATTCAAACCTCTGCAAAACAACACTGATGAGAGAATGGTAGATAACATGGTAGTAGGAAAAGAAAATGAGACCAGTTAGCAATTTCTGACTGAAATTACTACTTTGCTTACTGAACAGAATTACCAGGCCTCAAAGAACTGGGCCATTATCCTATATTCTTGTCTTGAAGAAACATTATTTATCCAGCACTAGGAGAAGAAACAGGAGATCTTCCTCCAGACTTGAGGTAACTGCAATCTTCTTTCCTTTTCTCAGCTTCAGTATGCTATTATGAGCACCGATTAATCATTGCATTCAGTTCTTTTCTACTATACACAGGCATATACGCAGCCCTAAACAAATAACGTAATAATTCATTAAAGTCAAACTGCAAAGAATGCTACTTACTGGATGCTCCAGCTATTTTCCGTTTTATTGATGTGTCCAATTGTTTCATTTCCCTTCTTCCAAGTCACTTGAAGCACTTTCGCAGAGGAATATTTATCATCCAGTTTGCATGAGAGCTCAATTCTAACTGCACTGTCCAAAGTGATATTTTTTACCACAGCAGTACCAGATTCACCTAACAGAAGTTTAAAAGTAGTATTTATATGAAAAATATCTTATTTCTTTGTTCTAAGGAAAGAAGAGATTCAAATATAGTGCTCAACATTACATGGGATTACAGGTGGTTATGTTTATTTCTTGTTATACTTTCCAGTGTGAACAAAATTACAATACCAATCAGCTTTTGACAGCAGTTCTTTTAACACATAACTAAGTTATTATACATACCCATAACAAAAACAACATAGTGACTCAATTATACAGGTAGCTTTCCTGGAAGGCTCAATATAGATTCATATTCATATCACTGAGAGAAAGACAGATTTATGATTTGATTTATTTTTGTTTTGGGTTAAATTATGAAATACTTTGTTCTTACAGGAGGTGGGATAGGGATTGGGGTAACAATGTCTGCACAGTCTAAACCTCCTTTTTGACTTGTATCTGATATTAAAAAAAAAAAAAATTTAACAACTTTGTAATGAATACATGCTTAGAGGATTAAAAGTGTATCGCTATATATGTATAGTTCGTCACAGAATCACAGAATATCCTGAGTTGGAAGGGACCCACAAGGATCACTGAGTCCCAATCCTGGTTCCACACAAGACCACCCAAAAACCAAACCATTTGTCTGCAAGCGTTGTCCAAACACATCTTGAACTCTGGCAGGCTCAGTGCCATGAGCACTGCCCTAGGGAGCCTGTCCCTGTGCCTGACCACCCTCTGGGTGCAGAACCTTTCCCTAACATCCAGCCTGACCCTCCCCTGTCCCAGCTCCATGCCGTTCCCTCGGGTCCTGTCGCTGTCCCCAGAGAGCAGAGCCCAGCGCCTGCCCCTCCGCTCCCCTCGTGAGGGAGCTGCAGGCCGCCATGAGGCCTCCCCTCAGCCTGCTCTGCTCTGGGCTGGGCAAACCAAGGGACCTCAGCCAGTCCTCATACATATTCACCTCTACACCCTTCACCACCTTTGTAGCCCTCCTTTGGGTGCTCTAATAGTGTTATATCCTCCTTATTTTGTGGAACACAAAGCTGCACACAGTACTGAAGGTGAGGCCACACCAGTGCAGAGCAGAAGAGGGCAATCACTTCCCTTGACTGGTTATATTGATGTTATATTAGTAATATCAAAAAGAGCTTGACTTGTCATTATTTATATGCATCTATGTATCAGTCAGTTGCAAATTTTTTCAATGCTGTAAAATTATGGTTATTGTCCTGCTGCCAGTGAAGTTGTTAAAATCCACAACCTTATTATTGCTGGATCCGGCCTTTAATGCTATAGCTGCTCAGCTTGAAACCAAACCATTTTCAAACCTATTTATGGCTGCCTCCTATTAACAAGCCACTGGAACTGTAAATGTCAATTTGAAAACACTGCAATGTAGTAGAAAAAGTAACTGTCCTTTGGCTTTTAACCAGATGCATGAGCCTGAAGTATGTATAAGCAGAAAGCAGGTTTCAACAGCAAAGTTATCTTCTTCAATCCATATAAAGAAACAGCATTTTATGAAAGAAAAAAAAAAATCACCTCTGACTTTGTACTCATCAGCACTGACATTTTATTTCATAACTGGACTTTTCTTTCATGCCTTCTAGATACAGCTGAGGTTAGCCTATCTAATACTCTGTGAAAATTCATTCTGGACCTCACCTCAACCATAGGCCCACCCTGTAGTACTTGACAGTCAAAAAAAGTGTACTTGGATTTCACACCTTGAGTCCTTTCTCAGAGAAAGGGAAGTTTTAAAGTACACCTCCGACTTGCTAATGAAAATCACACCTGAAAAGCACAAAAGCCTGGCTGAGGTGGAACCACCAGATACTCCCAAAGAATATTTAAACTCTTTTGGGTCTGGCAGAGACGTTTTCAGCTTACAGAACAGCGTGCCCAGAACTTCAAGTCCCAACTGAAAAATTACAGCTCTGTTGAACTGGAGTTAAACTCAAGAGGTACAACACATCCATCTTACACAGCAGAGCCATAATCAGTGCAACTCATTTATTAGATCCATTTATTAAACTCAGTAAGTAAGCCAAGCATAACTCACCTTGGCTGTTTATGATCAAAGTAATTTTGCAAATGGAATTAGTTTCACAGTAGTGAAGTTTTACAGTCAGGCTAATCACAGTGGGTAAAAATAGAAAGGGTACCTTTTGAGATTCATTATTCTAAAATTAAATCCATACTTGAAATGAATGGAACATGAAAACCCTATGCTGTTGAAGATTAGCCATTAGGAAGGATGCTACCTAGGGCATCTGCACCGAGAATACTTGTACCAGAGCAAGAAACAGACACTATCTTATTAACTACCTCATTTTATATTAGAAGAAAATAATGCTGTAAGAAAATACAGCATAAATGTTATGTGACTATCCTTAAAATACCATACCAGTATTTTGCACAGGAGTTCTAATTGATCTCTTTTTCGATTCTAAGTAATTCCTGTTAGATCAGTTTTTTTATTTAACCAAAAAAATAGTTATAACTTCTTCTTTGGCAACCAGGAACTTCGCATCTACCTTAGGAGGGGGTTTGCCTTGTCTTTTCTCTGTGCTCTAACTCTTGCGATGCTGAGAAGCTGGCTAGCACCTGTTGGGTAAGAAACACTGCACCTTATGTTGTCTCTTCAAGTGGATTCACCAGAAGAAAGAAAACGTCACTTGATTTGTGGGGGGGAAAAATGATAGCTATGCATTGTTTTACTTATAGTGTTAATATAATACTCAGAGTTTCATTCTCCACTGCAAAATAATTATTAGAAAACAATAGTAAATAATGCAACTAATTAATTCATTTTTTCTCTAAATGACCTCATCACTTGCCCGTTCAGTTGCTGTGAATGGCTTACTTCAGTAAAAAGCTACCATCATATATACTCCTAAAACAAACAGAAAATACTGCATGCAATCATACATATTTGTAACATAACTGGAAGAGAACATACTCACCGGAAAGGAGTACCTCATATTCCACATAAAAGCCATTAGATGTGTTCAACTTGGTGTCCTGCTTGAACTCCAGCGTGTTAAGATCCGGACCTAGAAGGTTGTGGGGAAAATGAAGTGGTATGTTATGATACTATAAAGGTAGTCATACAGCAATATGGTATTGCATTTGTTTCTTACAGCAATCTTTCAGGAAAAAAAAAAAACTTTGCCAAAGCTGACTCCTATGGAGATCCATTCATACAGTTTGTGTTAGTAGCCACAATCTTTAAGTAGCAGGGTCGTATGGCCATTTTTGTAATAATTATGCCATTTTAGAATATGGTTTCTACCTTTTATATAATGCTTTAATTGTGAATTTCAGAATACTCCAAAAAGGGCACAACTATATATTTCACAGCCTAATTCAAAGAGTCATTTTTATATGTGTCCGTTTCCTAAGAAGACGTGGATCCTAGACCTGTATGGTACTACAGCAAAGTTAAACAGGGCTTGGAAAAGTAATAAACATCGGAAAAACAGAAAGAGAATACAGAAGGACAGAACAGTTATTCCTGATACCACCACAATTTAACAGCCACAAAGCTAGAGGTAGACCATCTTCTCCAGATACTACTACACTGAATCTAGACGCAAGAATGCTCTGGGCTCCAGTGGAACATGGTCAGAGTTCTGCACTACTTCACAAGACTCCTGTTATACTCAAGGGAATTTGCTTCCCCACATAAAGTGCATCAATACATACTATAATCTACCTTACTAGAAGTGTAGCCCCTTCCTTTTCGGGGCAAAAATGACATTTAAAAGGGATTAGATGGCTAGCAATATGCCTCTTATGCCTCTTCTGTAGGGCTAAGAGACTACATACTGCTAAGGGACTACATTTACAAATCTACAAAACTTGAGACAGCTGTCAGGTAGGCAACTGTGGGATTAGACTGTTTATGCTTACCACTATACTTCTGCTCTTCACATTTCAAGACCAGAGCAATGAAGTAAATTAATAAAGCTGCAGCTTTAACAGCAGATTCAGACCAGCTAAGGAAACATCACCCTTCCACATCTACATAAATAATTGTTTCATTGGTTCTGTACACAAGTTCCCAGTAAACAAGTTCCCAGTAAACTGAAGTGCGCGCTCTGGGAAAATGCAGTGGAAATTACACTTAAAGGAAAGGTCAATTCAATACAATTACAGCAATCTTCCATTTTTTCAGTTTCCGGATCCTTTCTGTACAGCTTTAAACAGAACTTGTACAGTCTTGATTTCATCAAACTTTTTAACTTGGTAATTACCAATAATATAATTCCTCCATAATTACTTGATAAATTAAAACAAAAACAACAACAAAAAAAACCACAGACATGGCAGAACCTTGGGGTAACTGAAATTTAGAAAGAATAAGACATCTGATTGTTTTTACCAGGTGTAGATGCCTCAGGTCCAAGCGTCAAGTGATCTGAAATGCTGCCGCCCCAAGTTTGCCGGTTCACAGTTCGTGCAGTTGTCATGGGCTCTGAAAGGTTTAAAAACAAAGCTGTTAGATATTGACTTTATTATCTTTAAATTTCAGTGACAAAAAAAATAAAAATCCACATGTTAAATAAAATACACTATGTATTTTAAGCCATGTGTTTTACATACTCGCGAAGTAGTTTTAGTCTCAGTTTTTGTTTACATAATTTAAGATGAATTATAATTTTAGGTTGAATCTGCCTAATCGTACAGCATTGCAGGAGGAAATGATTCCAGGTTTTGTAGAAGGAAAGATACTTCATTATCTCTCCTGTCTATGCATTGAGAAGGTTCCCAAGTGTTCCCCTTCGGAGTCTGGAAGAGAAAACTGGGCTACAGCTTCTCTAAGCACTGGGTGGCAGAGTTTATCACTGTGCAGTAGAAATCTCATCTCTGAAAGCCTAAACATCCTCAAGGTATTTCTTCTTTCCTTTTGCTGCATAAAATAATGATTTTAAAGGTAAGGTTTAAAAATCAAACACACACACGCCTCTCAGCTATAGCTGCTGCCAGAATCTGGTTGTGCTGAAGGAAGTCCCTGCTAGTGGTTTGCATCTTGTGTGTCTCTGAGCAAATGTAAGCAGAAGTACCACATGCCTTCAAACTGCTTGCCCATTCTGTAAAGCAAGTTTGTTTTGTTTTTTTTTCACCATGTCAGGGTGTCAACTCACAACCTGAGGAATGTTATGCCACAGGCAATTAGCCTTATGCCTGGGCTGTGCCATCTGTGCTTTCACACCTTCCCTCATGCTTCAGTCAGTTTAAAGAAACAATAAACCTATATATTAAGGTGGACAATGTGGAAGCACTTAAGGCTAGTTCATTTGGTAGCTGTTGACAGTAGAGTGTTATTGTCAATCCTGACTACTAGTCCAAAATTAGCTTTTTTTTAAGCAACCAAATTATGAAACTGTCTCCTAGTACTAGACAGAAAGTCCTCTTTCTCCGAACAGGAGTGCAAGCAAGCATCAATCTCTGTCTAAAGTAGAAACAAATAAGTTCAAAAGTTTACACCTGAAATAAGACATGAAGGCTGAAGAAGGTCTGGGAATAATTTTCTTTGTGTGTGTTCAAATGCTGTGACAGCATGCCAAGGTTGTTCTTGATCACCCGAGTTTATGTGAGCCTACTATATGCATCACCTGGTTCATTTCTGAAATCCTTCAAGGTGATGGATAACAACTACCATACAAACTGGCACTGGTACTTTCCGAATCTATCTCAAAAAAAAAAAAAAAAATCATAAAATGGCTTGCACACTGATAGATTTCTCATATTGTCTTTCTTCCTCAAACTGCCTATCAAATGAGCATAGTCAGGTAAGGTCACATTATGCAAAATACCTTATGTACTTTACTTCATGTATAGGTGTGTGTCTGCATGTGCACGCAGAATTATTAAATCCATTAGACATTGCACTTACTCCAGTTCTCACACACATTTTGCTAAAAAAGCACTAAAGTTGAACATCAGGGAACTAGCACTATCTTCAAAGATAGAAGAGTGGTTAGAATAACTTGTCAGAACTTGCTATGAGTTCACGTATAAATACACCTAGCCCAAGTTTGATTTGTGTTAATCAGCAAGAGCTTTTGTGCACTGCTTAACTCCCGCTGCTCTTATCTGAGGTAGGAATAAACAATCATCAGTTTCTTCTCCAGTATGGAACACACTAATCCCAATCACAACCACAATTAGGGTCCCCAAATAAAAGCAAATAAAGGGCAGGGTCCACAGAAGGTTAGGACACATAGATAATTAGATAGATGAAGGTAAAATGATTCTGTGATGTTATTGCACATCTCACTAATACAAGAGCCAAGTCTTCACATGAAAAATTGTCAAGTGTTAAGTGCTAGAACAGAACTTCCTGCAATGTTTCTAGTTTGGGAATTGTCACTTCTCTAGGGTCATTGTCTGATTTTACGGCAATTTCACAGAACTGTCAGCTTTTTCCACAGTCCTTGAGATGCTTATGATGCTTACATTTTTGAAGTGGCTTGAAAAGGCCTAGACAATGCATTTGCTTCTTTTTCTTCTGAAGAATGTTACAAAAGGATTAATTAGTCTGAAAGTGTAAACTCTACACACAGTAAGGTAGGATCACTGGGAAAAAAGTATAATAACTCTAGATATAGTGAAATAAAATAATTACCAGGAGATGATTTAAGTCCAGTTGGCATCCGAGTCAAAGAGTTCTCTTGAGTCTGATTGGCATCCTGTGGTGTCACAGCTAGATCTAAAAACAAAAAGGCTTTAAAGAAGCTTTATTCTCTCACAACTGAGTAAGAAATATCTAGTTCATGAACAGAATTCAAAGAGAGCCTCCCCACTACCATTGTTTTGTTGACTTCTGAGCATAAACAGACAAAATGCCAAAAACTTACTTTTAATTAGTTGACTTTCGCTTATTTTAGGCAAGAGAGCTTGAAGAGGCTTTATCTCTTACTTGACCTTTCTAATTACCTGATGGAGAGTTTTGTGTTCAGATCTTTTCCTGTAATCAGCTTTTAGTCAGACCACTCTTCTCAGCTATTCTTCAGAAATTTCAGCAGACTAGTAAGCTTTATAACCAGCACTCAAGACCCATCTTGTCTGTAGGCTTAGCTTATGGCAGCAGATAATACTTATACTAGTTGATTATTTTTAAACAGATTGGCAGATTCAGCAATACAGTAACAAATCCATTACAACCTTGCATACGTGTACCTTGTGACAGAGTGAACCACTACGTTACCTTCAACTATCACTTTGATGAGCAAAAGAAAAGCTACCTGCGTCACCCTACACCGACTTCACTAAGTAATGCTAATCACTATTTCCGATTTCCCCAACACCAGCACAAGTCTGATTTGGTTCTTACAATACATTTTTTGTAAGACTCAGGCAAAACTCCAGAGTTTTGCTTTACATTCCTTACTGAAGAAAGGACAGCAGGGGAAGAGGGAAAAATTTTTAAATTGCTTAGTTTTAGTATGCTGCTGTGTGACTACTCTGTTGTGAATTCAAGGTCCCTGGAAAACTTACAAAAACAGAGATGCTTGCAGCTTACTTTCTGTTCCCACATTTGGATGGCAGAACTAACTAGCTTAAAATAAAGATTATCTTCACATGATTAGATATCTCAGGACATATTCCATTGCCATAGCAGTAGAATGTGCTCTTCCTTATACTCAGAGGAACCTCACATCAGTAGCTTTTAAGTGATTTGGCTAACTGTTACAAAGCTGTGTTTGTAGCCAGGGAAAGAAGGGCATATACACTGTGTTTTGCAGTTTTAAGTACAGACAGAAGGGGTAATAATCTCTACTAGATATTCAAGAGAGTATCAAGCATGGAATGAAAAGTGAAGAGCTACATCAGTTTGAACACATTCAGACTTGTAGAGAGCCACGTGCTTTCAGCAGCAGGTGAAATTCCATACTGCTAGTTTCCTACACCTGAACAATGCTACTAACATTCCTATGCTATTTCAGTACTACAATCACAGACAGCCTACAGGCTTTCCCAGTGGCATCTCCAGCATACAACCACTGTAAACTGCATCGGAATCATGCCTGGCCCGCACTATCTGCTCTCTCAATCTGCCCATCATACTTCAACCAGTTTGGATCAAGATTATAATAAGGTAGTTGAAGAGTATAATTTAAAATGAAGCATCTGTGGTTCTTCACAACTGGCATTTTATTTTTCATAGTTAATTAGTGCACTGGTCCCACAGCCAAAAGTGCCCCTCTGCCCTTCACCCAAAGCACTTAAGAAATACAGAAATCTGTTCAGACTGAGTACCTGCTGCCTTATGACCCAGCTGTGTGAAAGCCAAGTCTGCTTTACAGAGGTGATGAGAGGGAGGGGTATTATGTTCCTGATATTAAGGCTAAGGTTGAAGGTCCATGAATTTTATATCTCTACAGCATCTTGAGGCATTCTGAGGGAGTCATGGTGTCATGGATCACCTGATTCTGGGTCAGCTTAGTAGACATAGCACCTGCATAGTAATTAAAATCCCCCAAGATGATAAATTTAAAAGGCGCCACTGCCAAGCTCTACAGCACCTCTGTTATCATTCTGCAACAAAGCCAAATAACCTGCAACATGGTTTGCATACTAATAGGATTCTCATCTTGGCTGTCCTCCTTGATTAACATACCAAGTGAAAGCAGTCGAGGAGTGTTATTTCTGGTCACCATTGATTCTACATCTGTCCATACATAAAACTGCATGGCATGGAGGTACCACCGCACCTCACCCTTTCATATGCATCCTGCTGAATAGCATAGGTTATGGAGATGACCCACTACTGCATGACCAGTGTGATCAAGAGAGGCAGTGATGTAAGCATATCCAGTGGAATAACTTCTCAAACTATTGACTCAGGGCTGAAATGCCTTAGCCTATAATTGATTTGCATTAGCTTTAATCAATAATGAGGACTGCTCAGTTCTTCTTGCCCTACACAGAAAGGGCAGGCGAATATGAGGACACCAATATATTTTTCCACCGTCCCTGCTGTAGACAATATTTGGGAGATAAAGCATGATGTATACCATACTTGTAATCACCACAGAAATTTCAGGCTTTTTAATCTATTTGCTCACTTTGAGTTCTACAAACAGCCTGGCCCACTTAAATGTCTTCACTAAAATGCAGCAGAGAAAAATGGTTAAACAGGGAAAGAATAAGATACAATTTGGTATAATTTAGCATCATTAATTTAATGTTTATTATCCATGGATTTAATACCCATTATTTCTTGTGGAAATGCATTCAGCAGTTTCCAAGACTGGCAGCCGGAATCTCCCAGTGGCACTAGAAAGGAAAAAGCTGCAGTCTGAGCTCTCATGAAGCACTGGAGAATCCAAACAAAGGGCTTCCAAATGCCCCATGAAAAGCCCTGCCTTCAGGGCAAACCAGAAAACAAGAACATGGAAGCAGAGTCTAAGAAAACAGGTGTATCCACCACTCACAGAGCTCCTTGGTACCTTTAGGGGCAGAAGCTAGCAGATGAGATGTGGGGGGTTTGCTTTTCCTAAAGGAATCTGGCAGCATGTGCTCCAACTAACCCAGGCAACTGAAACAGCATCCAAGTGAAGCAGCAAGCTCTGAAGAACTCTACGTCTTGACACTTAGCAATTAGAGATTACCCTAAACTCAGTACAGAATAAAAGTGATGGTTAAAATTTTTCAAAGCAATTAAATTTATCAGGACTGAAAGACAAAAGTAACAGAATAATAAAAATCTCCACTCAAGTTACTTATCTCAAAATAACATCTAGGAGGCCTTTTGGCATCAGCCTGACCAGCTGCAGGGGGATATCTCACCAAACTTGCTGCAACTCAGTCATTGTGCATGTGGTACTCCCTCCATTTGCTTTTGCTGCAAACATTTATTTTGATTGAAGACTGCTGAAGTTGCACATCTCCAGAACATACTGTTTTCTGGACTTCACCAAAAGGCAGTGTTAGTACACCTGCTTCCAAGGTTGCAAGAACTTCACTTTGGAGCACCTGTGCAGATAGTCCCTATGCTTGAAAGAATAAAGCACTATTTCCCTGTACTTAAGACAATATGCAAATCATAGTATGAAGCCTTTCTACTTACTTAAGTTGCGTTTCTTAAATGTTTTCATATTTATATGAAGTCTGAGAAACAATAACCTCACTTTATAAATACAGAGGGTAAAACAGGCTAAAGTCACTGTTTCATTTCTGATGTCTGCTCAAAACCAGATATGATATCTACTACTTTAGAAAGACGGTAGATTTGCAGAAATTACCTACTAGAGTGTTTTTGTTTTGTTTTTGCCAGAAGAGGATTTCATTTCACTGATGGCTTTATGTAAGTTTAGAATTTTTTCAGTCACCATTAGGTACAGGTTCTGGTAGTAAAAGTCATCAAAAAATAAGTGTCATCTGGCCAGGTTGCCATACCATGACTCACAGGTTCCTACAAATATTATGCCATGTACAGTCACAAAACTTTTTGATAACTGAGATCCTGTTAAAAAGGTCTTCTAATTTATGTGTGTACATAAATACACATATTTTACACAAGCTTTGAGAACTGCAAGACGTTTTCTCTCCTACACTGTTTTCTTGTGAAACTACTACAAATTTTAAGATTATCACCATGGAGGAATCTGCATAGATCTCCTCTCAGTGTTGGAGTGATTAACAGAGGAACCAAGAAATGTACAACTACTTACTCATATACTACATATGGAAAATGCAGCTAAAGCATTAATGACGTTCACGTAACATGCAGAACTGCCAGCCTTGGCAAGATGTGCTCAAACAACTGCATCCTCTATGGCAAATACCAGAAATCTGGTATTTCCATCCATTACCCTTCTGTGGCACTCTGCCAGGCTTTAAAAAACAGTGATCAATAGTAGAAATCCACTAATTTTAGAAGTAAGCTCATGTTTCCTTAGAAGTGTCTGGCCTGCTCTTGGACTACTGAAAAACACCAGAGAAAGCACACATCCCAGCACATTCAGGTCCCTTTTTATGAATATTTTAAAAGCAGCATTTAAAGGTCCTAGGTAAGAATCCTCCAAGAGGCATTTTTCAGACCCTGACAGGGGTCTGAACATACTAATGTTTGACTAAATTAGCTTACCTGCTTCAGACTCAGAGGGACTCGGGGGGTTTCAGGACTTTAATGCCCTATTTGTTAAAAATATGGCAGCCACCACGCGCTATGCCTCAACCTCCCTGCCCTAGCCTCGTGAACTAATAAATCCTCCCATCTGCGAGGCAGAAGGCAGGCAGGGTGGAGGATCTGGAGCCACCAGACACAGCCGGGCACCAGACCATCACCCTTTCCTGCGGGCGACCCCACTTGCCACCAGGCCCGGGCACTTGTCCCAAGTCGGTTTCTGAGGGGCTGGGTGAGGCAAACCGGTGTGCCGGGGGAAAGCTTCGACGCCCGAGGGGGGCTGACGGAAGGACGAACCTCATCGCCGGGCCGAGGGGCACCTCCTGGGCACGCCACCGGCTCAGCCCGGCGGCGGCAGGATCCCGGAGGGATGCTCCGCGGGCCGTGGGACTGGGTGCGAGGCGGCGCTCCCGGAGCCCTTCACCCAGCCCACCCCGAGCCCGGCGCCGGCCGGCGAGAGGAGGGAGCGCTTACCTGCGGGGCTCCCTCCCGGGAGGCTGAGGCAGAGGCAGAGCAGAAGCAGCAGCCGCCCCGGGCGGCTCCCGGAGAAGCGTGCATGCACGGTGGGCGCAGGCATGGTGGGCGCCCCGCCGCCGGGATCCTCCGGCCACCCGCCCTCCCTCCGCGCTCCGCTCTGCGCCGCGCCCCGCCGCAGCCGCTGGCCCAGCCCCGCGCTACCGCCCTGCTGGGGAAGCCTGGAGCGGGCCGCAGAGCCTCTGAGGTGGGGGGGGGGGGGGGGGGGGAGGCGGCTGCCGCAAATGCGACAGGAGCCTAAATAAAAAATAAATAAATAAATAAATAAAAATAATAATTAAAAAAAAAAAGCCCACAACGCCACGAGCACGGCAAACGTCAGGCGGCGGCTGACCTCAGGACACGCCGCCGGCGGGGCGTCAGTGGCCCCGCTCGGGCTTTATGCGGAGCCGCGACGGCGGGGGTGGGAGCGGGGGACAGCCGGAGGGGGCTGCCGGCCCACCGCGGCCTCGGCGGCGGCCTGAGGAGCTGCCCGAGCCCTCTCGGGGGTTGGCCGGCGTCGTGGTGTTGGCCGAAAGGGGGCTGCTGCCGCCGGACCACCTCTGCCTGAACGGAGTTGTGAGGCAGCTGGCTCCAGTAAGGTTTCCTGAGAGAAGATTACCTAGCGAAGAGCACGGCCTTTCTCTGCCCTTTGTCTGCTGATCTCCTGGAAAGCCCAGCTTTGAGGGTCAGTGGCTCTAAGGCAGCTGGGTTATACTGTATCAGAGTGCAGGCTTTTCAAGGGTCTTTGCTGAATCTCCTGGCTTGGGCAGCAACACCTGAAAACACTATTTTGAACAAACATTTTTCAGGACTTGACTGCCTGGAGCATCTAAAATCAAAATTTAATTGCTCAGGATACCATAATGTATACATAGTTGTATGCACATATATATAAATGCACTTACATATAGAAATATATATATATGGTTTTTACTTGATAAATAATTCAGTTTGGATATTACAGTATAAAATCTGGGCAGCTGGCATGCTTTGAAGGACAGTCTCCCAGATGGGTTACCAGGTTCTTCCTTTTTATCAAAATAAGGCTGCTTCGGCTGGTATAGAAGCTGAATTGTGCTTAAGGTTTGTATCAATAATGCAAAAAGGTCCCTGCATTTAAGCTTTTACATCATCCTAGCATCATGGCAGATAACATGCTGGCAGAGCTGTAGAAATTTATGCAGAGTGTAAGTAAATCAGATCTTCCACTTGTTGATTTTCCAGCACTGCACATCTTTGTGCTCCCATCCATGTCCTCCAAGACCAGTACAGTGTACTTCAGATTAAAACTTTCCATCATGAACCCCCCTAAGAAATATGACTAATGGCAAAAGACTGGGAACAGAATTGCTTCCTTAAGCCCTTACTATGTGTCAGAGGAAGACTTGGTATGCCTGCTGGCTGTTCAGGACCGCAAGCAGATAGTAGCCTTTTCTGCTGTTGAAAGCATGAATGTCCTTAATACACTTGGAGCACAGGAACGGGGGCTTCCATGCTCCATCTCTAATGTTGTTTAGCTCATGTACAAAGAGTAGGGACACATATATATATATGTATACAGTCTGTGCACAATGATACCTGCCCAGCTGTGGATCCACTACTTTCGAAACTTGGCTACAACCTACAGTGGAGTTGTGTTTCCCACAATACTAATCTGCTCTTTGATTGAGCCCATTGAATTGTGAGCCTGCTACAACTGCATGTAACAATGGGATTTGGAGAGGGAATCCAGTTCAGATAAGGCTGTTCAGGAATGGCAGAAGATGTTCAGCTTTTAATGGGAAAAAAATGTCTGGAGCTTGAAAGCTGTTTTGTATGAACCAGTTAGACCTGAAGAGACATACCTCTTAGACAAGGGGAAAAAAAAAAAAAAAAAAAAAGGCTGTAGTGGCTGTCTTACTGTTTTAAGGTATGACAGAGCTGGTCTGTGGTTCCAAATAGCTCTTCTTCCTCCTGAAATGGGTGCTGGGACAGGCAGGTGTGAAGTGTCCTTCCTTGTAAGAGAGATAAGAAAACCTGATGTTCACCTGATTCAGCAGTTAGGTATGCAGCACCTTTTTGTGAGGCAGATTTTATCTACCAAAAAATGGTGTGGCTGGACTAGTGCTGGACAAGTCTACATAGAGGTCTGTGGCTAAGCTCTGCCTGCAAGCAGGAATGGGGCTGCTAGGACAGTCAGACCTAGGATCTAGCTTCGTCAGGGATTGCCCAATGGAAACATGGAGGTTGTTTTGAGTGACTGTACATTATGTCCTGTTTAGGATGGGCTTCTGCCTTTCTCACCAAGTTATCATAGAGCATCAAAGCAATCCAAGGGCATGCTGAATATCTGTGCAGGATTCCTTCTCAAGTCTTCCTCGTGGCTTGTTGTTTGGTAATAGTACATCCCACCCTTACCTGATGCTGCAATGGGAAGAAAAAAAAAAAACAGTTACTAAACGACTCCTTAGTGAGCTGTTATTTTTTGACACTCGCAGTATGAGATACAGAAGCCACAAAGCAACGGAAGAGGGAGAAAGCAAACAGGAAGCTGAATTTAGAGGAACCGTTCAAGTAAAGAATCTAACAGCCTTTTAAGAGTTTCACTCCTGTAAAATTTGTTTTACCATAATAATATGCTAGGACTTCATTATTCCCCAAGTACTAATGCTGGATTGCTAGATCACAGAAAGTGTTGGAGTAAGAGTTTTCAGAAATTACAAGGTTTGTGATAGCAGATTATGAATAAACTAAATATTGGGGGCATTCAAAAATAAAAAACATCAGCTCTCATATTTGCCTGTATTTTGAAACACTGACAAATGAGTAATTAGGAGTTTAAGGAAAAGTATCGCTATTTAAACTTTAAATAATAAGACTAACCTGAGCTATCTATAAATACCCGGAGTATTTTCTCCTTCTTTCTCTAGCTATCTCTTTTCTCTCCCTTCTAGATAGAAATTTTGACTTGCTCACATGGTAATTAGTTGGATAATATGACAAAGTGCTGTACTGGAACAAGGATTTATACATTGACCTGTACTCTGGTTTACAATTAAACATTTATATTGATAAAACCTCTATTAGAGGGGAAACTGCTGGTTTGTTCATCTGGAAGTTCTTCGATGAAAGTTTTCATGGCAGAAGGAAAGTAAATGGAGCTCTGAAAATTGCTGTGATGTATTGATTTTTAGCTGAAGAAAAATCCAGATGATAATTCATTACACTTCACTTCCTACGGCATCTTTTTTGAGAACCACATGTTCTCAAAGCCTATTTATTGGTGTTCGTTTATTTCTGCTAAGATCTAAAACAGCAAAGTAACCAAGAGACAAACCTGATCCAGCTGTTTCCTTTGCTGAAGACATGCTTTGTAAAGTCAGCTCACGATGTGGAAAGGTAACTAAGCATGAGCCTGACTCAGTGCCCGACCGGTGTTTCTTAGTGAAACACCTTTCCCTAACCCCCAGCCTGACCCTCCCCTGTCCCAGCCCCATGCCGTTCCCTCGGGTCCTGTCGCTGTCCCCAGAGAGCAGAGCTCAGCGCCTGCCCCTCCGCTCCCCTCGTGAGGGAGCTTCAGGCTGCCATGAGGCCTCCCCTCAGCTTTGCTCGGGGCTGAGCAAACCCAGGGACCTCAGCCTCTCCTCATACATCTTCCCCTCCAGACCCTTCACCATCTTTGTTGCCCTCCTTTTGACACTCTCTAACAGTTTTCTGTCTTACATCGTGGCATCCAAACCTACACACAGTTCTGGAGGTGAGGCTGCACCAGCACAGAGCAGAGCAGGACAAATCCCTTCCCTTGCCTGGCTAGCAGTATGGTGCCTGATGCACCCCAGGGTACAGCTGGCCTTTCTGGCTGCCAGGACACACTGCTGGCTCATGTTCAGCTTGCTGTCAACCAGAAGCTCCAGATCCCTTTGCACAGGGCTGCTCTCCAGCCTCTTGTTCCCTACTCTGTAGGTATATCCAGGGTTGCCCCCTCCCAGGTGCAGAATCCAGCACTTGCTGTTGTTAAACTTCAAATGGTTGGTGATTGCCCAGCCCTCTGATTTGTCAAGATCTCTCTGCAAGGCCTCTCTACCCTTGAAGGAGTCAAGAGCTCCTCCCAATTTAGTGTCATCCACAAACTTTCTTAGTATACCTTTAAGGCCTCCATCCAAGTCATTTATGAAAACATTAAAGGGAACTGGCCCTATAACTTAAAACAGGAGGTAACGTTTGTTTATAGATATTTTTTATTTTTTTTTTAAGTGGAAAAGTATGAAAATCAACAGTGGCAAAGCCAGGAGATAGGTTTGCAAGTCCAGGAGATATGCACTCTGAAAATAATGTGCTGGTGTAGATGCTATCCTACATCATAAAGTAAAAATACAGAATGCGTGTTTCTGAAAGCCAAAGCTAGTACAAGCTATATAATGCAAGTACAAGACAACAAAACTCAATTTTATTGTCTTCCCCAAACATTTATCTTTGGCTTGCTCTCTCTGAAGGATTTAACTGAACTGACCTCTTGGCTGGATTTTAAATTACCGGCTGCTTATGCAATCTGCATGCTCTGCAGTTGCCTACTCTGCAATGTCTGGATACTCCTGAATGGCTGAGTCCTGGTATCTCCTGTTACCTCCTAGCAGGCAATTTGCAAGATTAAGCATATAATCCCTATTGAGAATTCTGTCATTTATGAAATGCTTGCTAGGATTTGAGCTGTCATAAAACAAAACTTTGGGTTGTTCTTAAATTTTAGTTTGCTATCATTAGTGATTATAGAGATTGGCAATGCTTATCATACATGATATGACATTTTTTGTTATTGTAAGGGGGTTGATACTGTGCAGGGTTGCACATTAGGTGGTGAGGGTCACCTCAAATGGCTTCATTCAAGTGGCAAAGGTACTATAATCAGACACTGGCAAATAAAAGTCAGCCAAGTAGATTTTTGGTTAGCAGTTCTTTTTGTTCCCCTCCCCCCCAGTAGCCCAAATAAGACATAAAACACAGCTTAGGTTGAAATCTTTTGTAGAGACAACTAAAAGCTTTTCTACAATCTGTTAATGTAGAGGTAAACCTCAGTGTGATACCAATGTATGCCACCCGATCTGTTACGGTTTAACACAGAAGGCAACTAAACACCACACAGCCACTTGCTCACTCCCCTTTCCCTAGTGGGGAGAGAGAATTGAAAAGAAAAGTGCAAGAACTCGTGGTTTGAGATAAGGACATTCTAATAAGAAAAAATAATAATAACAGCAACAAAAAACACAAAGCAAGCGGTGCACAATGCAATTGCTCACCACTAGTGACTGATGCCCAGCCAGCCCCTCTTGGCCCTCCTGGCCACTTCACCCCCGTTTTATTGTTCAGTATGATGCCACATGGTGTGTGGGCATCCTGGCCAGCCTGGGCCAGCTGTCTTGGCTCTGTCCCCTCCAAGCTCCTGGTGCTCCCCCAGCCCCTTGCTGGCAGGGCAGCACAAGGAGCTGAAATGTCCTTGGCTCTGTGCGAGCACTGCTCTGCAACTAAAACATCGGTGTGTTATCAGCATTGTTCTCATCCTAAATCCAAAGCACAGCACCACACCAGCTGCTGGGAAGAAAATTATCCCAGACAAAACCAGGACACTATCACAAGGTTTGTTTTGCAGGTTGTTGCTTCAAAATGTGCAGAAAATATTCTAAATGTCTCAAGCAAGACCAGATTTTGAGGGAAGTAGTATCTTTCATTACAGTAATGTACCTGGAAAAAGTAAGCCAGCCTCTGATCTGAATACAATTAGGGAACGGATATTATGCATAACTTTAACTATGCTGAAAGCATGCAGTGTCAACTGCTGCTTTAATAACATGAAAAAGAAGATCGCCTCTGATAATTCTTTCTTTTTTCATGAATTCTGCATTTTCCAACCATTCAGACTCTTTAAAAATAGTTTCCCTCTTGTTGCAAAGATAAAAATCACAAGAGGTCCTGTGGACAACGAACTACACAGGAAAGTCTCCTCTGTTGTTCTGCTGTACTTGCTCAGTTATTATTAGTAGCGGTCAGTGGGAGCAGTAAATAGTCTGGTGAAGCTGAGGTCTTGTTTACATCGTTGAAATTAGGCTATGTGTGGTTCCTGCTCTGGGGGAAGTAATCTGCGTGCTACAGGAGATAATGCTCTTCTGGCTTTTTCTGTGTTTTTGGTGACCGCTTGTTGACTTTGCCTAATTCAACTGACCTGTTTTATGGCTTTACTGCACTGCATTTTTTTTCAAGTAGTCCACACAAACCTAGCTTCTTTGAATTTCTCTTTTCTTTTCTCTCTTTTCTTTTCTTTTCTTTTCTTTTCTTTTCTTTTCTTTTCTTTTCTTTTCTTTTCTTTTCTTTTCTTTTCTTTTCTTTTCTTTTCTTTTCTTTTCTTTTCTTTTCTTTTCTTTTCTTTTCTTTTCTTTTCTTTTCTTTTCTTTTCTTTTCTTTTCTTTTCTCTCTTCTCTTCTCTTCTCTTCTCTTCTCTTTCTTTTCTTTTTTTTCTTTTCTTTTCTTTTCTTTTCTTTTCTTTTCTTTTCTTTTCTTTTCTTTTCTTTTCTTTTCTTTTCTTTTCTTTTCTTTTCTTTTCTTTTCTTTTCTTTTCTTTTCTTTTCTTTTCTTTTCTTTTCTTTTCTTTTCTTTTCTTTTCTTTTCTTTTCTTTTCTTTTCTTTTCTTTTCTTTTCTTTTCTTTTCTTTTCTTTTCTCTTTTCCCCCTTCCCTTCCCTTCCCTTCCCTTCCCTTCCCTTCCCTTCCCTTCCCTTCCCTTCCCTTCCCTTCCCTTCCCTTCCCTTCCCTTCCCTTCCCTTCCCTTCCCTTCCCTTCCCTTCCCTTCCCTTCCCTTCCCTTCCCTTCCCTTCCCTTCCCTTCCCTTCCCTTCCCTTCCCTTCCCTTCCCTTCCCTTCCCTTCCCTTCCCTTCCCTTCCCTTCCCTTCCCTTCCCTTCCCTTCCCTTCCCTTCCCTTCCCTTCCCTTCCCTCCTCGAGTCTCCTCGAGTCTCCTCGAGTCTCCTCTCCTCGAGTCTCTTCTCTTCTCTTCTTCTGCTCTGCTCTTTTTTCTTTTTTTTCTTCTTTTTTCTGTTCTCTTTTTTTTTTTCCAAATATGTTTGCAACACTGAAGATCAGACCAGAAGGGCAGCATAAAATAAGTAACAAGCAATGTGGCCTAAGGCTTATTGATTGTATCCATACAATCAATGGAGAGAAGTCATTTAAGTTAAACAGCACACTATAAATTTATTAGTCATCTTCAATAAACTTTAAAAAATCTACCTCTAATAGCATCCTTTCACTTTCGAGGCCGTTTTCCATTTAATCTTTGTTATTTTAGAAAGAGAAAAGAGGACTTCAGAAAAAAAATCAGAAAGCTATGTAACTAAAACTAAGGCATTTGTAATTTCAAAATCCCGAGTTTCAAAACAGTTTGTATTAGTTTTTTTTTGTTGTTGTTTTTTTATTCTTAGTGTATAGTGAAACTACGTTTTCAAGCTCTTCTTTATAAGAATGTGGCATAGAAAATTAAGTGAAAGTTAATGTTTTTCTGTAATCATAGAACTGCAGAAGTGGGAGCTTTATGGAAAGGAGAAGAAGAAGAAAACAAAAGGATCGCCAAAGTTGTAATAAAATCTTCATCTCTTTTACTGACTGCAGAGTTGTCATAGCCAAAAATGAAGAGCTATGCTATGATTTCATCACTTCATAACATCACTGAACACAGGTAAAATGTTCCATCCTTATCAGCACAGAGGCTGAGACTGCAGTCTGTATGCATTACAAACATCTAACAGTAGGGACTCTGATTGTCAGTGTTCACTCTCTTAAAACTTACGCATGCACATACATGTTGGCAGAATCATTCCACATCAGACAATGCAAACATACGTACATTGGAATCTGCACACTGCAGGAATTTACCTACATCTCTTGTACCATACACTATTTCTAATAAAGAGAAAATTCAGTTTCTTGGTTTATCACAGTGGTAATTCTCATTGCTTTTAATTCACCCTAATGTAATGTTTATGTAACAGGTACAGAACTATTTAAGTATTCTCTAAAATGATGTGTACTCAGAATTGAATAGGTTGATACTTTAATAACATAAAAATAAGCATGTTGATCCAAAGGGAGGTGGTGTCTTTTTTCTTTGTGTGGGAAAGAAAACACCATTCTAAAGCAAAACAATTCGCAAATGTTTCTAGTTCTTCACATGTAGGAGGCCTTCTTTCAGAAATCGATTGTTTTTCAGTCTGCAAATATTTTGGTTGGAGTAGCGGAAACTGCATGTAGCAAACAGAGTTTAGACAAAGGAAGGAAAGCTACCAGAACTCTTACAAGGAACTTATTTGTCTTCAGTAAGGAGGAAGATCATGAGTCAAGTTTTGCATGTCTAGAATTTGTGCAGTATATATTTGTACATAACCACTTTCCCTTGTTGGCTTTTACAGGCTGACTGTGCATCAAATTCCTTCAGCTTCTCTCATGCCTACAGTGGTACACTTTTTACTCCTGCTCTGACCATATTTTCATCCAGTGCTGTAAACTGTCCCATGGACAAGTGTCCAGTGGGGATCTGTGAGAGAGGAATCACTGGGCTGTTGTACAGTCATCTTACCTATCCATGTCATCCTTTTAATACTTAAATTTTATTTGACACTGGTGAAAATGAAGTTAAAGTGTCTTTTTCAGCTGAGCTTATGTCATACCAGAAGGGTTCAAAGATGAACTTCTGAAGGTGACTTTTTAACAGCAGATTTGATCTGGGAGGTGCTTCCACAAAGGATTCATCAGGGTTACACTATAACTTGTGCAATGTTACCAATATTTCCAGGGAAAAAATACATATATAAGTGAAAGATGCTTCAAACACATTAGTGTGTATGTTGTGAATTTCAAAGAAAAAAAGGAATGTTAATAGGTAGATTTTACTTTCATATCTGATTCTGCAGTTGTTAATACATTCTGAAATGTTTCTGTATTCAGTAAGCTGGGGGAGGATTACGCAAAGATGACTTAGTTTTGCTTTACAACAATTAAAAATATTAAAGATTCCTTGTAAAGAGAAGAATGTATAGGACATATCAGCAGTGAAAAATCTACAAAGGCAACATGAATTTCTTCAGAGACAGCTGATATAAACTTATCCTAGCTGAATTGTCAAGTTTATTTCAGGCTTTGCAAATCCCACAGTTGCCCCCAAAAAAGCATCTTTTCATTCTTTATTGTTCCAGTTTCTATTACTTCAGTTTGTTTCACCTTCTCTTGGTTATGATTGTCACTGGAACCAATACTATAGTCTATTGTATAATTTCAGTTTACAGTGTAAAACTTTTTTTTTTTGTAGTTATTGCATATTGATTAATTCGGCAGCAAGTTATTATTGCTAAGAGAGCTTTTTAGAAGAAAAAAAAACAACACTTGTTTGGTTTTTAAATAACTCAGAAAAGCAGTAAGTAACATATTACATTTGATATTTGTAAGACTTTAGAAGGCATCTTGCTAGGGGTTGCATAATTGTTTACCGGAAATTGAGGTTTCAGAGAGTAACATAAAGCAGTCTGATGTGAGGATGTTGGGTCATTCTGACTGTTCAGATGACATATATTCCTCTGGCTGACTTCTTATATTACTGGAAACAAGTCTGTCAGAGGAAATTTTGTTCTATGTATGTGGACCCCATTCACATGCTTGACAACATTTGTTTGTCCTCATGCCAGCCATGTGGGTATTGTTAACTCCAGAGAGACACTAAGCAGCTCACCTGAGATAACCCAGGAAAAGTGTTACGCTTGACTGTTCTTTCCTAGCTTCTTCTGCTTTGTGTTAGGTTCTTTTTGATTCCTTGGGATAAAGCTGGGTGGGTAGAAAAGGCTATTCAGGGTGTAATGAAAAGTCAGGGACATTCCCTACTGGCCTATTTTATCTCTCCTCTTTCGTTTAGGAGAGAGCAAGCCATGACTATTGTACAGCCGGCTTGTTTGGACTTGGCTAGGGAAGAATTTGATTTGCCCACTCTAACACAGGGGCAACTGGCACAGGTTGAAGGTGACCATGTAAGTCTGCAGAAAGTGTGAATGTGATGATTTTCAAGTAAGCAAAAGTTTGAATGCTTTTATATGTTGGCATTATGTTGGAAATCAGATTCCAAGTACAGCTGACCTGAAAAACTGCTGTTGTGCAACAGGTTTATTATCCTCTAGGATTTCTGCAAGGAATTTGAACGTTTGTAGATCTTCAGGACTTGGTAGTTACAGATCTTGTGAACTTAGAGCTACCACAGTATATCAGCTATGAAAAGGCTATTTTTGAAGCTGAAGCTTCTAACAGAGATGTCATTTCTGGGTTTTACAGATAGATACTGTCCAGCCTTATTATAAAAATGGCATGCTCACTACTACATTGGACTGTCCTGGGATATTCAGAAGTAAAATTTCAGTTACAGTTTCTTTCTGGTACAGACTTAAACCTTCCTGAATGCTTCATAAAATTATCTAAAGCTTCTCACGAAGTTGCAAACTCAAAGCCTATTAATTCAAAATTACTTCAAAGCTTTATTTTTCTCTTTTCTTTCTGCCTGAAATCTGTGACTAGCATAGTTGGAAAATACATGATCCTCTTTTCATATGCCTTTTTTAGTCACTCTTCTACTTAACCTTCCTAAGGAAAAAACAGGCTCTTGTATGAGTATGGACAAACATCCTGCATCATCTACTATATCCCAGTTTATCAGTGAAGCATATCTCATCACTGTTTCTAGAGCTTCTCTGAAGGATCGTCCCTGAACAGTGGAAGAGAAAACAGTTCTAAGGGAGCTCTCATTACAGTAGTGTATTTTCAGCTGTTTTGTGCTACAAAACTTGCTCTGCCCACCAAAACTCTACAAGTCACATCTGTCCTTCTTAGTAGAAAAAAATAAAATAAAATAAAATAAAATAAAATAAAATAAAATAAAAAATAAAATAAAATAAAATAAAATAAAATAAAATAAAATAAAATAAAATAAAATAAAATAAAATAAAATAAAATGGATTCATGTGCATTTATTACTTTTTTAGCAGTTTCCCCCTTATGCTACATATTCATTCCTGAAGATGTTTGCACTCTTTACCAGACCTTCATGCTTTGTGATGTCTCGGGTAGAAGTACTGCAGGTGTTATTACTGGAGAAACAGAGATCCTTGCAAGGAAATTCCATCTGTAGATGGTCTTGGACTATGGAACATAATATGTTCCATACAGCATGTTATTTAATCTCATGAATGAACAGACTGAGTGATGGACTTTCAATTAGTTAATTTCACTCTCTTTTTTGAAAACTGCCAAAATTAGTCTATTTTCAAGTATTCTTTGGTGTTAAGATGATGTCAGAATAAAGGGGACATCGTTACTGTCTACATTTTCTTAAAACATACATTGCATAACATTTTATAACACATGGGGGGAAAAAAAAACACACACACACACTTTGAGCTTTTCAAAAGAAGAACTTTTCAAAAGAGAACAGGATCTTGTAATAGCAACCTGAAGGCAACTGAAGCCGGATACATCATGGTTCCCAATTCTTTGTCTGTATGCCAAGTATGCAGCTTATCTGATTCACAGTATGACTGTCCACATTTAGTCCTAAACAGGCATCCTCTGTAGTTCAAAAAAAAAAAAAAAAATTAAACGTCTGGGCTTTCTGAAAGGAAGAAAAATACAAAAGGGACATATCTGACAAAAGGACTGGATTTCTCTGGGAACTGACCAAATATTTCTCCAGAAGATTTCTACTGAGAACAGCACTGCTATCAAGTAGCATTTTTATTTCTCTTATTCAGATAATGACTTTGTGCAGCATTTGCTACTTTTCCACTCCTGCAGCAGAAGCTAGAGAGTAATGTTTATTGTCTGCATATTTGTTTCTTGCTTTCTAGACGTTATGTACATGTGGTGGCTTTTCCCCTTTTTTTTTCTTTTTTTTTCTTTTTTTTCTTTTTTTTTGGTGTGTGCATGAGTATAATTTCAATGAAGAAGTAAAATCCTTAGCTCTGTTTCTTACTGGAAAAGATGAGCTCAAGAAATGTGAATATCATCCCCTTAATGCTAAAACATTCTAAGTTTATATAGTATTTTTATCATTATTGCACTTCTTTCTGCATAGACGTAGAGGGAAAATGCTGTGTGTACAATGCTAACAGATCTTGAACTGCGGTAACAAAAAACAGCTGATAGGAAACTGCATTAGGTTCTTCACAGTGTCTCTGAGGCAGCAGTTACACTGGCAGTACGCACTGACCAGAGAACAGGCTTGGGATCACACTAAACAGTAGCGTGTGATTCACTGTCAAATTAGAAACAGTCAAATCTCGCCCAAAGTCCATGTACTTCTGGCACAGATGAACTTGGACTTGAGTGCAGGTTTGGGCCTGTATCTGGAAGGCAGTGTAGACATATCCAAAACAAACCACGTTTATATAAAACCCAGCTAACTAGGAATATGCAAATCAGGCCTAGAGAAAAACAAGAAAACTTTATCCAATGCAAAATTATTTTTTGTATGATAATGAGCAGTCATTAGTTTCCTTTCAAAGATAACAGTAGTCTGCCCTGGGGCACAACTCTGCTGGGAAGTAAACCTCCTCTTTATAATTCTGCCTTATTATCCCTAGGCGACGTCACTGCTGATGTTAACATACTGACTTGCAGAGAGGTTGGATGAGTGGTGGCAGATACTTTATTATACTTTATTTTGGGGAAAGAAGGTGGTCTCTGCTCAGCTGGGAACTATATTGACTTTCATCACAGTGAATCTTCCATTAAACATATTTTTAAATTGGAGTCTCTGCTTTACAACTCAGTGAGCTCTGTTAAACTAACAAGAGGGAAAAGTACAGATATCTGCAACAATTAACTGGTGGGTTAAACATGTCTATAGTATAAATGAATGATACATACTAATCAAAAGCCTTCACTTTAATGACAACAGAGAGTAACTTTCATCTCTAATTCATACAGAATCTATGCTCTGTGAGTTTTCACCAATTTTTGTTACAAATATTTATCATCACTCTGACATAAAATTAGAAAAGAAAATAGTACAGGCTTGACCTCTTTGCACTACCTGTGGCACATTATGCAGGGCACCTTAATGCTCTCTGGTTAGAGTAGTGCATGTCTGGACCTGAGTTCTGCCTAACGAGCTGGAGGTATATCCTATTCCTGGCACGCCATCTAGTTTCCTCTGCAATTATGACTAGAAATCCTCTCCGAGTAGAGCCAGCCCTCATCTCCCCGATATTCCATGTAAACTGGGATCTTCTGAATCCCAGCTCTAAGCAACAGAGGCACAGCTTGCAGCAAGCAGCCTGGCTGCCCTGAATGCCCTGCAGACTGGCCATGTTTGGACAAAAGCTGTGAGGAGCCCATGCTCTTGTAGCTGGTCTAGAAACCTTATCACTCCATTTTAAAGCCATCTTCATCCAAAAACAGATGAACAGTGAGTTTTCTCTTTCTTTTAGTTAGGACATCTCTAAAAATGAATACTCCAGTTGTTTTTAAAAATGCTAAAATTATCTTCATGTAGAGTGGAAGAATGTTCTGGTGTTAAAAGCTTAGAAATACAACAAGACTTCATGGTGCATTATATTGAGCACTGAATACTTTTATGACAGTAACAGCATTGCTGAGACTGGCTGTTTTTGCACTGCTGACCTGCAAGATTAAAGAAGAGGTGATAATTCTCTGGAGATACCTAACCTACTGTCTAGTTCAAAAAAATTCATTGCTTCTTGATAGAAGATTCTGCATGTTTGGTTGTTTTAGGAGATTTTTTTGTTGTTGTTGTGAGTGGAGGGGACAGGAGTCAGGTGAGACTGACTGTGGTAAATAACAGTCATAGCATAAATGTTTCTAATAACTGAATTATACTGATAATATGGAACTTCTGAAGTGTCGGTTTTCTCTGTCTTGCATTATATTGTTCTGCTGAGTATTGCATAAAACTGTTGAAGCTATAATACAGTGTATAAGACATTTTAAAAATGAATACTTTCTTGAACAGGTAGTTTTAAAGGAGGTGTGGAGAGTTTACAGTCGAAACAGAGGGGAAAGGCTGGAATAAGAAAGGAGCTGTGTGTGTTTTTATAGGGGTCTTTTACGCCTAGATCTGACTGCAGTTTCAGTATCTTCCACAATGAGCTCTAATAAAGAAACAGAAGTGGCACTTAAGCTTGCAGAGAATTTTATAGAAGGAACAAAAAATCATGGTTATGAAGAACTAGTACAACCATGAAGAAACAAAATAAGCATTGTTAAACAGAGTGTTTTCAACAGAAGGTTGAAAAATAGAAACATTTTCAATTGTCAGCCCTCGCAATTAGCTCAGTCAAGAGACGAGGACATTGTAAGGATTCGGGATTGCATCTTAGAGTGTCTCATTTCTTCTTGATTGAAAGCTGTATTATGAATATAGGTCATATGACTAGATAAAGTGTAAATGTTCTAACATGATCTGTGTGATCTTTTTGCTGTTATTTCAGATAGTGCTTAAATCACCCAAAGTTTTTCAAGCATTATTTCTCTCTTAAAATAGAAAGTTGGATTGTGATTTTGCTGGATCTGTTTTACATGCTTAGAAATCTGCGAGGATACTAAACAGTGAATGCTGGCAAAGAGTGCTTTATGTAGCAATTAATACAAAATGAAGAGATAGCCTTAGAAATGATTCTTTGGCTTTTCCTCGTGAACATTAAAATGTGTTGTTTCAAACATTTGAATGGTACAGTTAATGCTAGTACATCTGCCTAAATGCTACTGATGACATCCCTGTAATCTGGTAATTACCAAAGTAAAACCAAAGTAGTTCTAGTTGGTAATTCCAGAGTTTTAGTGATGGTGATAAACAAAAATTTCAGCACAGGGGCTTTGGAGAACTTTTCTTTCTTTTAAGAAAAAAAAAAAAAAAGGAAGGTGTGGGTCAGGTTCTTAACAGTTGCTTGGCACAGCACCTTAAATGTCTTTAAGTGCTAGGTGCTTCATGTTGCAGAAAGCATCTAGTGAAACCAGTGGGAAACCTAGGGAAACCTCTTTTGGGAAACAGTGGTTGTTGTCTGCGTCCCTATTTCTTTGCCTGCCTATCCTTGCTTGTAAAGTCTGCACTTTTTTTTTTTTTTTTTACTTTTTCTTTTTCTTTTTTTTTTTCCTTGCTACACCTACCCAAACCTTCTCTTTTCCCTTCATGGTGAGAAAAGTTGTGACTTGAGAAAGTACTACCCCAGAGTAAGACGTGAGTCCATTTTTCCTGTCTTTGCTGGCACTAAATTCTCTCGCTGTTTATAATTCAAATGTGGTTCTAGATTTCATCTCAATGTTTTATTTTCTCGAAGCAAGGAAATTCATGTACACCTGCACATGAAAATCTGTTCACCTGCCTTTATGCTGCTTTTAAAACTGCCTATTCAGTACTACGGTACTCACTATGTTTTTATGCATGTAGTCTATCATCATTTGTATCTTCTCAGGGCTCCCACAGCCCCCCCTCACCAAGGGCTGTCATTTCTTTTCCCTATCCCCCAGGCTTGTCCTGACATTCTGAAGAGCTTTGTGTTTTTAACAGACTCTCATCTGTCCCAGGTCCAAGAATGAAGACAATGCTCTTATTTTGTAGCTATTTGGTGTTCTCTGTGAATTTTGTCATTGTTTTGGTAGCTGTCCTTGTACAGACACTTCAGAATATATTAATTTCCTGAAAGAAGCAAGTCTGTCTTTGTCTCTTATACAGCACTAAAAGTACATAACCAGATACTGCAAGCCTGTTCTCAAGGCAGGAGTTACTGATATCAACATCCCGACTACATTGCCCTTACTGCATCTATAGCTAGAGCAGATATAGGGACCTATTTGTCCCTGGGGCTGACCCTGACCTGAGTTGGCTGATGAAAGAGAAATTGTGAAATGACACTTCCTCAACACTCACGGCAGGATAAAATTCCCTTGCCAAGAGGACACTAAAAGGAGACTTGCTCTTTCCCTGGGGAAGACTCCAGCCCATCCCTCTCTCCCTAACTCTGGCACACCCCCTACCACTCTGCCACAGCTTGTACATTTGCCACAACGTAATTCAAGGTTAATTAGGCAGAAGAGACGGACTGAAAGGGAGCAAGAATTGTGGCCATGTGGTCAGAGCACCTGCTAGGGAGTGACTGGAGATAATTTAAATCCCATGTGCTTTGTTCAGGATCTGTTCTTGAAAAAGAGCATTGGGAATCCAATCTTTCATTTAATTTTGTATTCCAAATTTTCATTTCAGAGTGACAATCTTACCCAGTAGGTGTCAAGTCATGTTTGTCCTGCACTGAAAATACTTGTCAGTCCTGTGATCAGAAGCAGAAGCGGCCCCAGCAGGTGGGGAAAGTGCCAGTCCCCACCCCGAGGTGTGCATGGCACCCTCAGTAACCCCAGCAGCAATGAGCACAAATTTGAAAATGAACGTTTCTTCATTGGTGCGAAAGCAGAGGAGCAGCAGAGTATGAAGTGGTAGAGGCAGTGCCCTTCTCTTCTCTTCCCGTGCAAGGCCTGTCATGTCCTGCAGGGCAGAGCCCCTCACAGACTGTCTGGCAGGGCTGCCTGGAGGGCCTGGGCTAGTGGGTCTTCTGCTGGTGGGCTCTGTGACCAGAATCCGCCTTTTTCATGTACATCTTCATTTCTTGTTTTGAGTAGGTGGCCAGCCTGGGTGGAGACCATGACTCGGGCAGAGTCCATGAAGACCTGCAGGCTCAGGCTGGGGCGAGACCACCAGGGTAGGCAGCTCCGGCCTCCACGAAAGCAGACAATGCTGCCATTTGTGTGTTAGGCCCTGCTCCAGTCATTACATGAGAATTTCATCTAATGACAGTTTAATTAATAACAGGCCTTGGAGCAAAGACCAGGAAAAGGCTCTTGTGAACTTAAATCCCTTTTACATAACTGCTGGCCCCTGAAATCCAGTTAACGAACAGGGACCACGGGGCAGCCTCGCTGGCAGGACTGGCAGGGCATCCCCTGGGCATGGGATGCAGAGCAGAGCAGACGTGGCACAGTGGCTCTTCCTGCAGCTCACGACAGTGTCCGAGCCACTGATCATTAACTTGGCTCCTGGGACAGACTGACGGCGGGGCTGTTCCTGTCTGTCCTGCATGGAGCGAGTGTCATGGGACTGACTCTCCTGAAGAAGGGAGCTGGTTCTTAGCAGCATTAAAAGAAACCCTGAAACACTTGCATGGATTACAGTGGAGTCTGTCCGGGGTTGCTCTGCATGTCAGTCCTGTCAAAATTAACGCGTGATGCGCAGCAGCAGCCCTTCTGAGGCATACTCTCTGGCGCACCATGGCATTTGGATGTTTCCAAGGTAAGGTGCCAGCTAAACAATGTTAGTAGTATTTTATCTCTAATGCCTATGTGCAGGACCTGTCTCTTCCTTGGATCCATACCAGGTTTATATTAGCTATCATTTGATTATTACGTATCTCCTAAGCATTGTTTTCTCTAAAGGACTCATGTAATAATCTATTCAAAACAATAATCTTTCGTTGCCTTGAGAGAGTCAAACACTTTGTTATTGTCATTGTAAATATCCTCAAAACTATAGCGTTTTTACATAGTTCAGTTTTTAAATGACTTTTTTTTTTCTCATTCAGGGATGTCTAGATTTGATATCAGTCCAGGATTTTGGTATTTCACTTTATCTAAAGAAAAAATGGCAAAGGAGAAACATGGTAGTTTTTATTCCTTTAATTATGATTTTGTTACTTTAAATACAGAAGTGAATTTTTACCCCTGACATATAACTGTCTGAAGTAAAATAATCCTACCTATAATTTTAATTTTTTCAGCAATTCTTGGAGTAAAAATACACCTGTATGTACAGTTTTGCTCACCCATTACTCTTAAATGCCAGTAGCAACTGCATATGTTGTACGTCAGCATTTTGCTTATATTTTTATGCATGTAATTTGTCATCACTTTGTACCTCTTTAGGGCTTGGCAGTGATTTCTGCAGTAGTCTCTTCCACTTGCAGCATCCCTTTCGAAAAGTGTTTTTCCTTCCTGAAGTTTCTTGGCAAAAGGCATAAGAAGGTGTAGAGGGAGAAGTGTTATTAAGTAAAGCAAAATGGCATTTCACTTTCAGAGAATATAGTGAAGCTTTGACACAATGTTAATTG
The DNA here is from genome assembly GCF_040182565.1 of Anser cygnoides. Lineage (NCBI taxonomy): Eukaryota > Metazoa > Chordata > Aves > Anseriformes > Anatidae > Anser > Anser cygnoides. Next base: position 70,379,296 of record NC_089912.1, read on the forward strand.
TCCAATAACCCACAGCATGTTTGCATTATGTTGAAAAACTGCCAGACTTTTCCAGGAGGAAGTATTTTCATGTAATTTATGAAGGTATAAGTAAAATAACATTCAAATAAATAGAATCATTCCAAACTGGGAGAATTTGGAGAGGTCAATAATTATATCAGGATTTTGGCTGGGTGATGCTTTTGAAGATGTCCAATCCTTTTTATGACCATATTTAGAATTGTCATATAACTCAGAGATCCTAAGTAATTCCAAGTACTGAAACACCAAGATACTGAGAAGAGCTGGGCTGAGTCATGTCCCCCTAGCATAGTTTCAAGACATCAGTTTCACCAGGGAAAAAAAAATCTTTTGGAGAAGGAATAAAGTATGTGCTACTGTCACAGAGTCAATAACTTTGGTAAGCTAATTACTTGCCATAAGCAGCTGTATTTTTAGAGATGAACAGAATGATATTAGATCTGAGATTCCAATTTCCTGAACAGGCATCCAAGAATATTAATATAACCACAGAAGCAAAATTAGTATCTTCAATGTAAAACAATAAACAAGCAAGCTACCCCTTGTTTGTATGCTTTCTCTTTTCTGAACGGGCTTTTCTCTTGCACTCTTTCCCATTTTTTCTTTCGACACATTCATTTTTTATTCATTCTATAAGACGATATTGCTAAATTGTATGCAACAGACACTATCAACCTTATATAAAATACAGAAGCAGTTGCCAGTAATAAATCTTGCATGTGCTTCTAAATTGGATAAAGTGTTTGTATCTTTTGTTAGGTCCTCCCTGCAGCATTATTAAGTGGAACAGTTATTACAAGACAGTGCAACACAGTCTATATATATGGATGGCTGTTTATTAACCACAAGATGATAGTTTAACAGAAACACCTCCTAGTTGGTTTTGCTTAAATTACAAGTGGTCATGTTTCCTCAGAAACCCAGGAGTGACTTTTTTCTCAAAATGAAAAATACATAGTAATGATCTAATTCAGAAATATCCCATATTATAAGAATATAAAGTAGTATTAGCTTAGAATGCACATAATGAATTTAACGAATCTGAAACTGTATTTGGAAAAAAAGAGTTATCACAGGTGTTTACTTACATTGAGATATTTAACCATTTGGGGAAGGTAATATACAAATATTTTACCAGTGAAATCCTGTCAAATAAGTTGTAAGGTACAACTATAACATCAAAGTTAAATTATGACTACAGCAAAAGAGGATCAGAATCTATCTTGTCCTACATCTTATACAGGGTCTATAGGAGACTTTGCTTACTTAACCTCAAAGCACTGAGTTTGACTAGCTCAAAAGGGGATTTGTAGCTTCCTTCTGCAACTCTTCCTCCAGTGTATTTTCCACCAGCCTGAAAACAGTGTAATCAGATTGTCCATGCTTTTGTTCTACTGCACATTTCAGCTGTGTGAATTTCGTTTTACCCGTCTTCATGCCATTTGAAGAAAATGTCACAGTTTTTCCCCCCTTCCCGATTTTGATGGAAATCTTGCACAATGGATTTTAAGTCATCTCTAAAACTGCTGGCAGAGCTCACAGACTGGAAGACAAGAGGAAGAGGAACAGTAAGGAGTAGAAGAAACTGAAGGCAGTGGCAGGCAGAAATGAACAGGTAGTCAGGGGACGACACCTCCAGCCCACAGCAGAGGAAGCTCTTGTAACCTCGGAACTCTTGCAACTAGTTGGACAGGGGAGATGGGTTTCAGAACATATGCATGCACTTTAGTAGGACAGCCAGCTTGCCTCTGGTTATTGGAGGAACAGCTGGGGCATGTACAGGAGCCTCATTCTCTGTTATTAGCTGTCCCCCAGCTCCTTTGACTGCCACAATAATTTTTGCCATGTTCTCTTACCTGTAGCAATGACCAGCACACAAACAGGGAGAAAAAGAGGAAGTGTTTTGGAAGTTATGATCTAGAACTCAGCTTGTTATAAAAGCACAATTGCTTAAAATAAACAAACAAAAAAACCTAAACTTACTTTCTTCCTCTTATTTTGTGTTTAACCCTGTCCCCTTCCAAAGATCTCAACCCCACCTGTCTCCCAGAAGACCCCAAACAAAACAAAATTGCACAGATCAACTTGATGGACAGTGCTAGAGCCCCAAGAGTCTGTACAGCCGAAAGGCAATTTTTAGCTTACAGAAATTTTGGATGTACACAGCCTCAGCTGTCTAAATGAATACTTCTGTTTATATACAGTTAGAGGGCAGTGGTACACACCTTAAACATTTCCTTTCTCACACAGATGTATATTATTTATTATGATATCAGAGACAATAAAAGAACAAGGTGGGATTTAGCAAATACTGTCACTTCAAATTATTTTTATATTCTGTATTACTAAGTTATAAAGCATAAATGTACTCCTGTTCTCCCAGTTATTTCTGGATGTACATCAGAAAGTAAATACACAAAATCTTTAAATAAAGCTGCAAGAGGCACAAAATATGCTTTATTCTTTGGACTCACTGGGTGAAGTTTGATTCCAATACACAATTTTTACAAGTACAAAATATTTCAGAATAACCTGGATAAACTGTCAAAAAAAAAAAAAAAGAAAAAAAGCTTAATACTGCATCAGACAAAGAATAAATACAAGGATATGAGTCTCTACAATCATTTCTTCCTGAAGAATTAGAAATGCTACATTACTTTCTTAAAAGGTAATATGGCCACAGGATAATAATTTTAAAATGTGAAAGAATTTAATGGGACTTATGCTACTAAAGGAAATGAGTTTCTGAACTTGTGCTCAAATGCTTGTATGGAGAGTAACTATGCCTTTTTTTTTTTTCTGCAATATCTTTTTTCTGAATTATATTCCTCACAAGTGTTGTTTAAAATAATATATTGGGTAGTATCATTCTACTTCTCCATGGGTAGGAGGACAGAAGTGAGGGATGGTTTTAACAAGGATTTCTTCCACGGATCATAGAGTCAAGGAGCTCCCCACAGCCAAACCGCTGGCATCTATTTAGGTAGAAGGGTGGCATTTGTTATTACAGACCACGAGAAGGCGGTTGCTTTAGTTGGGGCTCTGTGCTCACAGACTGTTTGCGAAGTGATTTTGAGACTGCCATTTCCCCTGCCACAGAACACCTTATTTCCTGATTAGCTTGTGTCCATACCCATGTGGCAATGGTCCACCCTCCAGATCTTAGCTATCCTCATCATCACTAAGGTAAAGAATAGCTGAGGTAATTGCACCACAGTATTTGGCCTTCTGATTTCTAAAACTCCAATTTGTGATGAGTTATTGTGTCCTTCTCACATCACTTTTCAATGATGGTCACAATGATCACGATGCCAGCTCAACTGGCATTTTTTAGGAACCCTAATGTGAAGGGCAATATTCTGTACTCAGTAGAAGGTTTATGTTTTAGAACGTAAGTTTTATGTTCCTGCCTCTACGAGGGGTAAGTACTGATTACTTCACTGTAATCAGTATATATGAGATCAGATTTGAACTTGGGAAACTACTTGGAGTAGCTGCAATCTGTCAGTGGGGTCTGCCATAGTCCTGTCCCCTCTCTTACACCAGCACATTGCTTAACACAGTCAATATGCTTTAATAAGCCACTTGAAGAGCTGTTCTTGCAGGAAATTGTTTTTTTATGTTCACCTTATTTTTGGTTTCATTCCCTGAACCAGCTCACTTTTCTGTTTCCCTCTTTGTATGCTTAAAAATCTCCTGTTTCATATCGCTTTTCATTGATCGAATTTTGAACCTACACCACCATGCCAGAAACATGGCCTTAGGTATCACTAATGATTGTCAATCATATATTTTTCTGAGAGGCAAGGATTTCAAAAGTGCAGAGTTGCTTAAACTGTAAGTTGTTTACCTGGACATTCCTCTTACTTGGCCTTCTACCTTCTTAGGAGAGTGTCAGAGTGACATACAAACAATTGATCTTTTTTATGGAGTAACAAAAATGCCTTCTAAGGGAGAGCTTGAATTATTTGTTCTGGTTAATTGTATGGATTTTTTTTTTTTCCCAGCTGAAAATAATATTCTCTTTCATTAAGTAATATGGCTAATGCATTCATTCCAGAAATGGGAAAGTTTAACTGAGTTCCTTCCTCTTCAGGAGACTTAGATCTTATACTTCTAAACTGAGTGCCATAAATACACTGCTCTCAGACGAGACCTTGTAAAGCTGTTTCTCTTTGTCTAAACCAAAAGTACATTCATTGAGCAAGGGGCTGGAATCCTCCTGAGTGAGTGTTCAAACAACGGAGCTGAAGGTTCATTGCTTCTCGCTTAATATGCAGCTCAAATGCAAGCTCTGTTCCACTCAAGGCAGGAATAAAACCAAACTTGACTTCTGCCAAATATCTTATCTAGAAGATGGAGTAATTTTCTGGGGCGAGGTGCTCTTGTTGAGGCCGTTTCATCTGCTTCAGTGGATACAGGGAGGCAAAGATGTGAAACAAACAACATGAGGCCTTGTATGACACAGAGTAAAAGTGCATTTCTTCTAAGGGCAGTTTTATTACTTCTTTTTCCTAAAATGAATGTCCCAAAGTGAAACTTATTGTTTCAGGCTGAAAAGAACAACATTCTGTTAAATGGACCAGAACATCTCTCTTATTTCAGTAAGAAAGAGATGACAGAAATAAGTTTAGCTTAATCCAAACCAAACATGGTTTTCTTTTTTCTTTGATTCAACAGCAGAAGTCCCAGTCAAAGGGACCACTGAACGCTGAAGGCCTTTGACCTGTCATTTTTAGGAACATATATATCACATCTTCGTTATTTAAACACCTTTGTGAGAACAGCTATCAAATCCTGTATTGCTTGAAAGCTGTTCACTCTAATCATATCTTTAACCAATTATATTACTTTATCCATGATTTGTGTGGGAATTATGTGACATGATGTCGTGTCTATTTCTTGATTGTGTAAACAGAAGAAAAGAAATTTCTGGATCAAATGTAAATAGAATCATAGAATGGTTTGGGTTGGAAGAGACCTTAAAGATCACCTAATCCGCCCCCCACCCGCCATGGGCAGGGACACCTAATATACGTACAAGATATAATAGCTTTATTATACAAGTATCATGCAATACTTGTACAAGATATTAATGTACATGCAAAATTATCATGGCTGCATACTGACATCATCCAATAAAAGTCTTGCTGGATATTTTTGAAAACAAGCAAGTATAAGCAATGGGATGATAGCCAAATTGTAAGGGATTTGTAAATGTCTCCATGAATAATTTTTCCTACTATTTACCCAGCTCTTCTCTTGTGACTGACTTTACCGAAATGCTTAAATCAGTGTTGAGTATTTTAGGAGTCTACCCAGCTGCATTTCTCTTTTAGTATTCTCTTGTCAGTGTGAAATACTGTGCCAAGAACTATATCTGTATAGTTTACAGAATTTAGATAATTATGTAGGAAGACCAAAAACTAATTTAATAAAAAAAATAAAAATAGGGTTTATAAGTATAGAACTCTCAGTAGATACATAAAAAATCACCAAGACACAACTAAGATGAATCTTCTTACGTAACATTTTAACACTGCTTTGCACAACAAAACATTATAGAGAATCACTATAGAACTGAAATAGCATAACAATTATGATGGATGTATTAATCTTTCATTTAGGGGAACTGCAAATGTTTAAAGAAAAGGTCACTGAAACACTAACTAATTATTTTTACTAGTAATTTCTTTCCAGCCTTGAAATGTTTCCAAATATTTAAGTGTTGGCCTCATGGTTTTCACCACTTTGGAAGAAAAGAAGGAAAGCATTAAACACAAAAAACTGTACAAAAATATGTAATAATTGATTTTGCCACCTAGAAATCAGTAACAATGACCTAGTTTTATTTGTGGCTGTTTTTCTATACTAATCCTGTAAAGCAATGATGTTGTTGATTGAGTTAGTCTATTTACACAAGTACATATCTTATATTGTGAATGTTAGAAGAAACTGGTTTCATAATACAAAAGGTATAGTATAAACACACTGTAAAACTTGTAAAAAAACTTATCAGACAACTGATCTACATTTGATAATATACAGAATTGCTGTTTATAGATGTTAGATTGGGCAAAATAAATACAAAGTTCAACCAAAACAGATGGGGCTCCAGCAGGTTTTGTAAAATGGGCTACTTCACTGCTGGCAGCCTGGACCTTGTTTCAGAGCAAGAGAAAAGCAGAATTGAGGAAGAATTGGTAAGAAAAAGAGGTTAAATGTAAGATCTGAAAAACACAGTCCAGAAACATTTATTTTTATTTTTATTTTTATTTTTTTTTTTGTATTTGTTTCATCATTAATTTTGTGGTTTTGAAGTAATAAGGCATCCCTCTGGGCTATGGTAGAGGAATTGTGCAAGAGGGCATCTTTATCTTACTTTTCGTATGTAACCTTGGTCTTGTTGCATGTTTTGTATATAAGAGAAGGAAATGAGAAGAAAATAGCATTGTGAAAGCTCAAGCCCTTACATCATTATAGTCATTGCTTCATTAGTGGGGTTATTCCTCTTTCCTTACAAAATCATTTATTCATTTTTTCAATAAAGGCAGTGGATTAATTTGGTATCTTTTTCAAGAAAATATGGCATTCAGGGAGACTTGTTTTTAGTGTTTATCTGAATAAAACTATTAGAAATATTGAGAAATAATATTATTAGAATGATATTATTAGACTAGGTAGAGCTTCACCAAGCTTACAGAAAATGTCACTTGTTGTATATGCATACACAGGTTTTAAATATTAGAATAAGAACGGATGTGAGTTAACTAAGAGCTGTGTTTAAAAAATAATTAATTGCTTCATTTTAATTCATTACTTGTCTTGCTTGCATCAATGGGACTACTCATGCTGAAAGCCTAGATGTGATTTGTAAAAGCAAGGTCTAACTGAATTCACAATATCTGTGATGAAGGCTTAGCCTTCAATATTAATTGTTAATACAGATGGCCTTTTTTGTTTTAAATAAGAAGCGAGAATACTGACATGATCTCCTTCTAAAAAATCAAGTTAAGTACTTAACTATGTCTTTTCTTCCCACTAAAAGCAATCTTGCTCCTTTTCTCCCAGTTATTTATGGACGTTTTTTCATTAACACCTTTATTTTTTCCTCCCCTCCCTCTCCCTGCTCCCCACCCTCAACAACTGTAGATTCACCTCTGAGGGATCTTTTCCTTGTAAGCACTACAGGCTTTGCTTTACATTTGATTTATCTATCTTTGAGGGTGCATCATGTGTTCTTTCATTGCCACTTTTCCTGTTTCATTAATTTCCTATCTTGTAGACAGGCAGCAGTCTAACCACTGGATATCAGAAGCTGGTCTGCTGCTGAAAATAATTGTGAAATTAGCACATGTTTTTAGAAGGAAAGACACGCACTTGATATGCGACAAGCATGTTTTTGTACTTAAACCGTACAAACTGCCTCAAATACATAGAAGAGAAATGATTTGTTTTTCCAAATACTCTGGTGGGTTTAATTTATAGCTCCACAATCTTTTTGCCTAAGGATTTTTTAATTGTTCTAGTCTCGTTGGGAAATAGGAAAGACTGCAAATTTTTTTTCTAGTTTAGATTATGGCATTACTTAGTTTTTAGTAGTGACTTCTTCATTCTGGTACTGTTGGCTCCTACTGTACCTCAGGGTTAAAGTAACAGAAACCAGGGAACAGATTGACTTGTAATAATCACGAACATGGCTTGCAAACAAATGATCTTGGTAAGTACCAAAAGATATGGTCAATGGGATTAATACTGTACACTTTTGGCTGGGTTTCCTATGAGCTAAAGAAATAGACAAAACCCCACACAATGTACTCATGTACTCTCTTGTACAAGTTTAATGTTAAATACAATACTTGAGCTACTATTTATAAAAAGAAGAAAAAAAAAAATAATAATACCTACTCTGGCTCCTGCCAGGTTATAGTGCCATTGTACCAGAGGGGAAACAGCCAGGGAAGATGGCCTATAAACAGATAAAAAAGAAACCCCCCCTTTTTCTGGCCACTGGGGTTCTGTACATGAGACTATGGGAAAGTGAGTAAAGAAGACAAGCATGCAGAATTTGAAAGTTAGGCTGTTGTATGGAAGCTTGGGATGCTTTTGGTAAAAGATGCATACACTCATTAATTATTGTAAATGTCACTGTCTTTTATGTTTAGTTCCTTAAGATTAAAGAGTGCTTTGGTTTAAGAAGACTGACTGAACATTGCATTAACCCCTGGTCCTGATCTTCTGAAGGGAACAAATTCAGGCACCCAAATCTAATTACATCTCTGGGGTTCAACACAGTTGGTTGTGCAGCAGTAGCTGAACAAACACTAAATGAGTTCGCATGGGTACAGGAAGGAGTGTAAGTAGCAGCAGCATAAAACTCTGCATGTGCTAATTTTCCCTTTCTTTGCTTCTCATTTAGAGTTAGGTCAGAGATCAAAACAGTACACCACAGCTTGCAGTATAAATGTGATGCAGTCTTCTGGTGGAATTAGTCTTTTGTTTCAAAGGTCTAATCTTGCAAGGTGCTGAGTGCTTCCCACCCTATCAGTTTCAGCTGAACTGAGAGTACTTTGCAGTTCCTTTTAAGTTTGGGTTACAAATTCTTAGTTAACGGCAAGCACAGGTTGGTGGCAATTGAGGTTGTTATAGCAAGAAAGCATCAGTACCTGATAACAGATGGTGACATGGTGAATCATTTTTACTGTTGCAGAAAATGGACTATATGGAATATTTTTAGCAAGGTAAGTATTTTACAGTTTGAGTACTTTCTGGCATGACAATTTGCAATTAAGAAATTGCAATCTGGATATAGGCAACAAAGTGTTTTTTTTAACTATGCATTTGCTCAGCAATTGAGAAATTTGCCAGGTAGCAGGTTCAGCTGTGGTAAATTACACCAGTGATGCTATGGATTTTAGAAATAGTCTGTGTACCCTTGAGCCATTCAATAAACATTATCGCCTGTGACTAAATGTGGATTGGGAGAGACATGCTTACATGCTGCCTGCTCAGTGAGTGAAGGCATTAAAGCTCTTGGGAAGGGAATTTAGAATAGATGTGATGCTGGAAAGTGAGCACAGCACACAGCCAAGTGAGAAATGGATCTCAAATTCTGCCTCTCCCCTGGGCTTAGGCGCTTATGTGCACTTGAGATAGGCCTCTTGGTCCTGATTTGGAAACCATTTCTTCTGCTCACGCAGGATGATGTACCTTCAGGACTGATCACTGTTTGAGCTCAGGGTGTAACTCTGATAACAGTTAATTGTGGAGACAATATTGTCAGCCTATGAGTATAAATTCACAGCTCTTATCTCCTAGAGCAATAGTCTAGCTACTGGGCTGCAGAGTAATTGAGAGGAAGGCCCCGGCTACTTGCCTTACAGAGCACTGCCAGTGTGCAACCAAACGTGCCCATGATTCACAGAAACAACGATGATGCTGGCAAGAGGCAACTCACTTCAGAAGCTGGTGGGAGGCAGAGGGTTCCCTGTCTGGATTTGCTTGTGATTGACTTCAGAAAGTCTTGGATAAAAGTTTTGGAAATATTCCCACTTGCATCTCTTCAAAAACTCCATTTCTGTGGACAAAATTCCATTATACCCCTCTTCTTTGAGCTGCTCTTGAAGTGACCTGCTAAAAGCGAGATGGAAGAGATGAACTCAATGGATATGATAGACAGGATCAAGAGTTGAAAAGAGAGAGTAATGACGCTTATTAATGGTGTAAGAGTTAATGAGGAAAGGAAAAAGAAACAGGAGAAATGAGAGTGGCATGCAGCGACTTAAAGATGAGAAGACATCAGTGAAGGAGAAAAAACATTTTGAAAACATCATTAGAAAATGCAATGCTAGGAATTACAGTAAACTGTAGTGTTATTTGGGACTCTGATTGCATTATTTATTGAACATTACTGAGGCCATTTATCATGCCAGCAGCCATAGTTTTAGCTATTGTGGGCCTCAGTGACGTCTGGAAGGATGAGTACTCCCATCTTTGATGGAAAGCTAGAGGCCTCTATCAGCAATTCCCACATCTGTGTATAAAACCCACACATCCTTTGGTTTTGTTTGAGGTAACTCTTGCTGCTCTTTAACAGGAGATTTAAATAAATAAATAAATCACTTCACTTAAATAAATAAATACAATCACGTTGGAAATTTCAACATGGATTTAAAAAATAAGCCTCGATCCTCTGGTATATCACTTCAGTGCTTCCTCCCCTCTTCCGCTATTATTCTACAATAGCAAATAGAATACATATCAATAAAATATGCTAGCTGAAGGTTTCTCTCTTCTAGGCTAGATGAGAAGGCTTAAAATCACTTTCAAAAGCTTATGGTGAACTGGACGTGATAATTTAAGGTATTGTTTCATAGTGTTATGTAATTAAGTCACTACTTCAGTTTTTATCACACAAAAATATTTAATGTTTTTATGTATCATACCAGTATTTTAAGTCATGTTGTTAATTCCATTTTAACTGGCATTCTTTTTTAAAAAGCTATAGCTTTTTATCAATGGACCTGTGCTAACCCACTCCAAACATCAGTTAAAATGTTTTATTCACAGTAAAATTCAATAAATTATGATGCGTACATCACACTACTGTGTTTTTAATCCAAACCATGTCATGCCTAGAGTGCTGCTGACCCAAGAAACCAATCTGTTAATAACCATTTAACAATACCAGAGTGATTTGAATGGCTTTATATTGTTATGGGCTGCTTTGGATACCTGTGGACTGTGGCTACCTAGTTTGGCAGTGACTACTTGTATGAACAGCTGAGGGCATTGTTGTAGAAGTCAGCTGACTTGAAATCTGTCAAAGACTAGAACAGGCTTAAAGACAATTAACTGTCAACTCAGCATTTCCTTGATCTATCTTACATCAGAATTCTAGATTGAAACTGCCAATATTAGAATTATGGTGAAAATTACACCAATGCTTGAAGCAAAACATTATATGTTATGATCTACATCACTTCACTGGGAACAATGAAGTGCTACTTCTACATATCTCACAACTGAGCACCTGTGTTTTTGGAATTTAATGCCACAGTACCATTTTAAAATGACTGTGTCATTTTAAGAAAGCTAACTGAAGGATAGTATTGTGTTTTCCTGCTGTAAGAATTGAATAGTATTGATCCTTTATGTGTTCCACCTCCAGGAACTCGATGTCTATAGAAGTCAGCAGGCTTTGCCATATTGGTGACTGTCTTGAAATTGGAGAAAAAGCTCAGATTTAGTTTTGTTTTGTACTAGAGTTTTGGCTGGTGCATGTAAAAGTGAGGACTTTTTCTTTGTTTCAGAGGGCTGATGGTGGTTTTATATTTTGGAGGGTTTTGGATTCTTTTCAGTGTCCCTGCCCTTTTGAACTCTCTCCCATATTACAAAGACAGCATGGATGCTAAATAGTCACAGTGCTCTGCATATTGCATACAATGGCAAATCCTCATATTTTCATTGTTATTAAGACTTAAAATATATGTTTAAATGTAGGAGGAATATTTTTAGAAAACAAATAAATAAAGAAAATACTTTGTGACAGAAAAGTGTGCTTTAATGCTAACTGGTGCATTTCTAACAATTTTATTAATGGATGGAAAGGTGTGTTTTTTCCCCACATAAACTGAAAAAAAAATCTGCTTAGTCTAAAGCAGACAGAGCCCATCAATGAGAAGAAATTGGCCGAACTGTGCATTTCCTCAATAACTTTTTCAGTCAGTGCTCACACATTATTTCAACACTTTCATTATTTGGTTTCTCTCTCTCCCTGTATTTTTCCCATTATATTTTGAAACAACCTTCTCACATAGACCTTCTAGTTATGTAAATCCTCAGATTTCAATTTCTTTTTTCCCCTTTTACACCACTATAAATATTATCAGGTTAAGTTTCTGGGAATACAAATATAAAACTTACTTACATTTCTTTTATTTAATTGAGGTAATCAGTTCCGTATAACCTACTGAGCTGAGCTGAACTTGAGATAGACCTGAAAATGACAAGAACTGATTTTCGAGTCTTGAAAAAGCAATTAGACATACCTCAAATTCCCTTAAGCCAAAATCATTATTTCCAAGACCGACTGTCCTATCATTCATGAAATTACTTGTAAAACTCTTTGGAAAGTTTCTTCAAGGGAGTAGTATAATCTATATCATTATAGGGATTACAGCACACATGCAGACATTGTTGCAGTACAATTTAGGTTACATGTATGTCAGCAGCTTGTCAACTTTTACAAATTTAAGAATCATACATACAATCACAGAATGGTTTGGGTTGGAAGGGACCTTAAAGACCATCAGGTTCTGATCCCCCCCTATGGGCAGGGACACCTCCCACCACAGCAGGTTGTCCAAAGCCCCATCCAGCCTGGCCCTGAACACTTCCAGGAATGGGGCATCCACAGCTTCTCTGGGCAACCTATTGTATCTGTTATATATATACATATACATATATATCCATATATCCATATATATATATATGGATCAATTCTAAATGTAAAGATTCACCTAGATTTTCCAACCTGTTTTCAGTATTTTTTTTTTCATCAATAGAATGGACTCACTATATATCTAGCTTCTCCTCACTAAAAGACACCATTCCTGCTACAAGAGTACTGGAGTCATCAGATAAATCAAAGGCCAAAGTGGCCAAGAATCTAGAAATTTAAAAGCCACTCACAACAAATAATAATAAATGCTTAACCTACCATATTTCCAGACTTCTCTTTCTATTCAGCTGATGCTGTGAAATCAGCCAACAACCATATTAGTTTTCCTCAAGACTGGAGTGTTTTTTTGTGGATGTTTTTATAATTCACTGTTACTGATTCTATGGGAAGTCTGACACTTAAAAAGGCAGTCAGGAATTGTGTTAATTGACATGACACTGAGAATAACCCTGTGGTCAGAATCAGCTGTAAGACAAACTGCCAGCATGAATTCCCTGTAAATATCTTTATCTCTAATATCTCTATCTTAACATAGACCATCTTCTGCAAGGTTTGGGACCAAAAATCCACCCGAATAAATCGAGTTCTGATTACATCATCCGATTATGATGAAGTGGAAGGCAGCAAAGACGGCTGCTGATGCCACCTTGCCATCGAAACCAGAATGGGCACCCATAGCAAGCAGGTAAAAGCAAAAAGCTGAAACTGCAATATCCAAGAAAAACTCTATAAAAGCATTGCTTGTTGACCATGCTGGCTTAACTTGACAGAATGGCAATGCCTTAGTGCATTACAGAGACAAGTTCTATATCCTACCCTGGAAAAGTCATGCTGGAGTAAAAGAGAATTTACTGAACAGCATTGAAAAGTAGTCTGGAAATCTCCTGTCAAAGATAAATTATTTTCTTAGAGGTGGAGAGTTATATAACATGACCAATTTTTGTTTTGTTTAAACACTACCTGTTTTTTATTACAGTCTCCCTTCTACTTCCTCCATTAGACAAGAAATCTTGTCCAGATAGGAGCAAATATAGAATCCTTTTTTTTCTCATTTTAGCCATTTCCACCTAAGAACGAATAACCAAATAATGACTGGGTTTTCCTCCTGTCCTTGAAATCAACAATACCTGATTAATACAAACTCGCCTAATGAAGACACCACTAGAAAAACTGTGTTCAGTAACGGACAATCGATGGGTGCTGTTGAGAGGTAGGTGAATGCACAGAAATTGAATTTTATGAATATTATTTTGAGATTTGTCATCGGATCTGTTTCCACTGCCTTCACACCCATTTATGGGTAGGATTGAGCCTGCACTTTGGCCGGTGAGGAAAGCTGGGTGTTGCAGCACTGCCCATCCCTTCCGCCTGTATGTATGGCTGCTGCCACCTGTGCGGCCTCGGGGCGGGCGGCTGGGCGCTGCACCCACAGCCCTGGGGCCCCGGGGCCCGTGAGGCGAGAGATGATGGGAGACCGGGGGGGTTTCGGGTCACGGTGCCCAGCGCCGGGTGCCACACGCGGTCGCTCCTTTGCCGCTCCTTCCATGGCAGCGGGGCCAGGCCTCCACCTCCCGCCGCCCGGGGAGGGCCGGGGGAGCCTCCCCCGGTCCCCTGGCACGGCGGGCGAGCAGGCCCCGCTGCCCCGGCACCGCACGGCCTGCGAACCGCCCTGCCGGGGCCGGGGCCGGGGCCGGGTGGGGAGGCGAGAGCCGGCTGCCGACGGCTCCGTGGAGCCCCGGGGCGGCCTCGCGGCACCCGCCCCTTCCTTCCCCCCCGCGCCGCCTCCGCCGGGGGAGCCGGCGGGGCCCGTACGTGCCGGGCCGGGAGCGAGGGGAGGCTTTGCGGAGCGGCACGGCCGCCGCAGCGCCAGCCCCGCCGCGCCGCCAGGGACCGGGTGCGGGAGAGGCAGGGATGTGAGCCTTGGCGGCGCCCCCCCCTCCCCAAATAACCCCAAATCCCCAATCCCCCTGTTTTTCTTTTTTTTTTATTTTTTATCCGAAAAGCAACCACAAGAAGAAAAAAAAAAAAACCAAAACCACCCCCCCCCAAAGAAAAAAAAAAAAAGAGGGCGTGGGGGGTGGGGGGGACCCCGTGTCGCCGCCGCCACCCTCCGCTGGATCTATTGTCAGGGAAGGAGGAAATTGGCAGCCGGCGGCAGCGGCGGCACATCTGGGCGGGCACATCTGGGCATGCAACATCGGCTCCCGCCCGCCGCCGCCGTCCTCCAGCCGGCCGAGCGGATCCCTCCGGGGCCCCCGCGGGGCGGCTCCTGCTCGCCAGCCCCGGGGCCCATCTTTCGGGCTGAATTATTAAACCTGGCAGCGCGGGGGGGTGGGGTGGGCTGGAAATAAAGGCTGTTTTTTTTTTTTTTTTTCTTCTCTCTTTTTTTTTTTTTTTTTTTTTTTTCCTTTCCCCCGGGATCTATTTCATGGGGATGTGTTCAAGGCAAGAGCGGATTCAGAAGGATATTGACGTTGTGATCCAAAAGTGCAAGGCGGAGAAGGACTGCCTGTTTGCAGGTGAGTTCCCCCCACCCGGGCGCCAGCCAGGTCGGCGGCGGGGAGCCTGCCGCGGAGCCCGGTGCCCTTCGCTGCCGTTCCCGGCAGCGGGGCCGCCGCGGAGCCCCCTTCCTCCTCCTCCTCCTCCTCCTCCGCTCCTTCCGAGGGCATGTGAGGGCAGAGGAGGCCAGGAGCCGGCTGGGAAAGGGGGGGCATCCCGAGCCGGGGAGCGTGTGCGTGCGGCTGTGTCCCCCCTCTCCCGCCGCCTGGCGCAGAGCCCCCGTGCTTCCCCTCCGTGGACGTTTTACCCATTTTTTTGTTAAGTGGGGGGTGGTCGCAGGGGGTGGCCGAAGCCTCGTTCCCCCCCCAAACCCGCCTGCAGGGCCGGGGGCACGGCGGGTCCCCTCCCGTGCACGGCGGCGGGGGCTCCGGCACGGCGGGCGGCTGCCTGTTGCCGATGCCGGCGATGGAAATTCCTCGCCGTTGTTGCCATAGCACCGGGCACTTGTTGCAGGGGGCCGGGGGACCGGGTGCATTTCCCCCCGGTTCCCGCAGAAATTCACCCACCAGCCCCGTTCCCAGCTCCCCCCGTCGGTGTCAGAGCGCCGGGCTGCGAAACCGCGGCGATTTCGGCCAAAATGAGGAGCGAGCGGGATGCCAAGTTGTCATAACGCAGCGCTTTGTGTTTCAGATTTCAGGTACTCTGACTCCACCTTTACCTTCACCTACACTGGAGGCTCCAAAAGGTACTCCTTTCCACAGTCGCGACACCCTTCTTTTCCTGCGCTCAGGGAGCTCCCTTGCTTCGCTGCCCTGGCAGGCTTTTTTTCCTTCCTTTTGCGAGGAGGATCCATCCGTAAATCATCTGCCTTCTCGCAAACGTGAACCGAGCAGGAAGCATGGAGGGAGGTGATCAGAAAGGTGATCCCAGCTGTCGGAGGCTCCTTCGCCTGGGTGCTGCTCCCTGGCGCTCCGCTGCTTCAGGCTTTTTGCTCCTGTCCCTAGAATTTCTGCCATACGTAAGCTTAAGTGAAGCACAGCAAAGGCATCAGTGTATTTGATACAAAGTTAATGCATCCTAAAAAAATATGAAAAAGCTATGATTTTATTAAAAAATAGGCCAAATTTCACATTGGCACCTTATTCTCTTGCATTTGAGAGCCATGTTTAGTCCCTTGACAGATGCAAGACTGTCTGCAATTGACCAAATTAAACTACTGAGACGCTAAGTGAAATGTCAGTATAGCTTATAAGGTTATGAAATTGTCTTCAGTGAATGGTGGTTTAAATATCATTTCTAAATGGATGTGAGGTTTTGGTTATAAACCTGATTGTGCATGTACAAATTTATTTGAATCTGTCACCATTTATCGTGTTCATCTGTTTTCAAAAGGAAATATTAGATGAACAGTCAAAAGCTCATGTAAGTTGAACACACATCATTTTGTCTCCCTAGACCTTAGTTACCTGGTACTTGATAGGATAATTACAGTACATGCCAGGTCGTCATCTTATCTTTTAGCTGAATTTTATCAGATTTGGCAAGATATCCTTGTTTTATTATTTCCTTTTTAATTTTCCCAGTTTGGTGATTGTTTTTCCTTCCCAGGGTATGCCAGGTTAAAGTACTGTGCTCTGGAGTCTGCTCTTTGCAAGTGAGCCCTTTGGTGCAGGCAGCATTCCCGCACCACTGGTTCTGCTCGGTGCACGCTTCGGGCCCTGGCTGCAGGGCCAGGCTCCCAGATGGGCTCCAGGCTGGTAGGCTGCTCAGGAGAATGCGTTCCCCACTCAGGATCCTGTCCTTCCTCACTGAAGGAAAGACAACTTAGGCCATGTTCGGTGGAGTACATTAGTTCCACTAGTAGCTGAGGATGAGATGTGTTTCTGGCTTGCTTGAAGTATGCTCTTTTATTTAGGGTTTTAGTATACGTTTGTTTTGGTCTTGTTTTAGAAGGTAGTTTTGAAAGGCTTGATACAATAAAAATTATCTTACAAAAAGTATTATTGTTTAGTTAAAACAATTGAATTTGAAAGTTACTTAGCACTGATCTCTAAACCAAATATTGCAGCAAGCAACCAGGAAGTGAAACCTGTCTATTGTTTCTCTTTTCCAAGCTGAATAAGGTAAAAAGCCTAAGGGCATAGCTGATGGAAAACAAACCGGTTTATAAATGCTGGAACAAAATGTTGTCACTTCTACAACGAGAGACGGAAGATGGCTGTGCATCTTGCAGCCTTGAATTTTAACTGGGGTCAGCATTTGCTTAGGAAACTGTCCACTGGAAACTAGGCACAGGATCTTGAATATTCAGAAGTTACACTTACAGAAATTGGTGAAAGTGGGTTGTTACATAAAGGATACCCGAGTTTCACTTTCCTTTTGACATTTTAAGGACATCTTAAAAAGCATCCTTTCGGCTATGGATTTCAGGTTCTCTGCTCTTTTTTATGTTTATTTGGAAAGGTGTTTTATAATCTTCTTAGTGTACAGTGGCGTACTGAGTGGCCAGGTTGTGAAGTACATAAAACGAAAGCTCCAAGCCTTGACCGTCAAGGGCCAAGCTTTTATTTCTCGCATCAAAGATGAGTTAGTGGTTTCTTCTCATAGGAGGTGCTGGCGAAACACCAGCTACCCTGTACTTTTGTGGTATTCAGACAGGGCTCCAGCAAGGTCTCAGGAAGGGTCCGCGGTGGTAACTTACATGCGGTATCCCATTAGGAGGGCACAGGGCTATTGAAGGATCTTTTTTCATGCATTTGTCCATGATTTTTTTCCTACTGATATTGCTGTAGCCCTGGATTTCTGAGTGGTGATGCTGTTTATGAAGCGTTGCATTCTGGAATCGTCCCTAAGTGACAAAACCTCTATTAGCTTGTGACCACAGACTGGGGATCAGCTGATAGGCCTAGTTCTGTTGCTTCAGATATTCAGTCTGATGACTTTGTTCTGCAAAATGACAAAAACATGGGTTTTCAAGTGACTGGCTAAGGGTATATGCTGGATTTTCAAACTGAGAGATAGATTTATATGAGTAAGAATGGTGTGTAAGGTGGATTACAGTATTTTAGCACTCTCTTGTTTTCCTTTGAGCTAAGTCCTTTCCATGCTTCATTTCCTCTGGATGTTCCTTAGGTCAGTGTGTGCTGTGGCTTTTTTTTATCCATAGTGTTTAGATACCAGAGCAGAACCCCCCAAAAACAGCCGATGTGTTTTCTGTTTGAGAAGAATTCTTGGCTTTACTCTTGTATATACATAGGTTGCAACAGTGCCAAGTTCGACATCTCTAAGGGTTTTCGTCTTCATCCTGTAGCTGCCTCAAGTACACATTAAGTCCATTTGTCTGCGGTCTTAACATAGTCAGAGCCAGATTCTTAGTAAATTAGTGTAAGCCTATGGAAGTCAGTGCACCAGTATTGTTTCAGTATATGAAGGGCCAAGGATTTCTGTATTCATTAAGCTGTTAAGTTTACACCTGTGAGATTTTTCTTCCTTGAGCCAGCTTCTCAGCCTTTACCCGATTTTCCCTGCTGCTCATATTGATTGCACGGACCCCTCCTGGGTTAGTTCTGTTCAAACACTGGGGTGGTACATAACCACCTTGCAGATCACACCAAGTAGATAGACCTGATCCAGAGCATATTCATCGTAGCTTCAGTAGAGTTAATTTGTATTCCCGCAGGACAGTCCTGAACCAAACCTTGAGGGCATGACTTAGCTTTTGTTCAAGAACAGAGGTTCCAGGGGAACAAACTGAGAATTATTATTATTTTATTCATTATATAGACTCGTTCCAGCATTTGACCTTTAGGTCGTATTAAGCTACTATATATTGTATAAATAAGATATGTGTAAATGATCACTGCATTGGCATAAGTACACCTAAAGGAGATTGTACTTCTGCAGGATTTTTCTTGAAAAGTTAGGAGGGAAAAGTATCTGTAAGTGCAAACATATTTGTATTGCATGAATTATCATGAATAATCTTTTACCTATGTAGTTTGATTGATTATTTTGGACAGTACTTCATGTTCAGACATTGTTTCTTTTTTTCTTTTTTCTTTTTTTTTAAATGCACTGTGCTCACACTTCCAAATTATTAGAGATGTTGTACACAGTGGAGATGATGCTTCCTAGTTTGGGGAGGTTGTAATTAGTAATTTTTTAGTAAAGCATATATTTGTACATAATATGGGTAGTAAACATGAAGCAAATTATTATCAATTTGATCATTTTTAATTTCACTGTCAGAAAGTGATAGGTACCCTATAAAGTGAGGTGTTCATTTGGGTGCTGTGACTGTGCAAGATTTACTTTTCTTTAACTACAGAATTTTGGATAATTGGCAGAATATTGGAAATGGCTGGATTCCTTATGATTTTTACCGCAGGATCTAAAAAGGATATTAAAGTATGAACACGTTGAGGTGCTTTCTTTTTTTTAAGAATCTCTCGTTTCCTTTGTCCTATTATCTGCCCCTGAATGAAACATTGCTTCTCCAGAAACCCTGCAGACTGAACAGAATTGTGGTCTGTCATCTTTGAAATAAAAATGCGTGATGCCCTGAAGTTGTTTTCATTTTATGTGTCATTTGACATGGTTTACATAAAAGCAGTGCTCGGTTGTGCTGAAGAAAAGATGTTTCATTTTCTTAGTGTTTTTCTCACCTCCACTTTTTTTTTTTTTTTGAGGCTAACCAAGGACATCATGTCAGTCCTGAAATATCTCTTTATTCAAATATGTACTTAACTATCATTGGCAGTGAGGGACAGTGACAGTAATCTGCGCATGAGAACAGGTCTTATATTGCAGCATGTTGTTAAGAAACTAGATAACACGTATAAAAACTAAACACAAAAGCTAGTTAGTTCACATCTCTCATTTGCACAGTGGGCTCTTGTTGTCTGCTTTTTCTACATAAGCAGGATGATCATATTAATGGCAGTTCTGCAGAAGCAAGGGAAGTTAAATGTTGGTCTAAGATAATTGTTTATTTTTGCTTAAAGCAATGATGAATTGTTAACTTGATATTTTTCTTTTTGTTTTCTATTCGAGGGCGTACACATACTGCTTAATACTGCAACATCAGAGATTCTGATGTAAACTGATGAGTTAATTCCCACCTCAGTATAGCAGTGAAATATTTCACAGTTGGGAAGTTGTGGCACTGAAGGAGTAATAAATTGTTTGAGGCTATCTACAGATAGAGACATAACCCGTGTATCCAAACTTGTGGCACATTATATGTCCGCTACGTGTTTGAACCACTCGTTGGTAAATAGATTCATATGATTGTTTTTTCCCCTTTAGTGGTATGCCCTTTGAGTTTTCAGGTTCATACTCTAGTGTTACTTACGTGAATTTAATAAAATTCTGTCTACATCAGATTTTCCATTTGTTGAATAGTTTTGAAATCCTGGTGTCATTCTGGTAATGCTGAAAGTCAAGACAAAAAAAAAGTGAAGAAAGTAGTTTCAGACTACCTCATGTCTTTTTTATCTTAAAATTTACATTCAGTTTATATACTATATCAAAAAGGAGAGATAGAATTGAAAAACATTTCTAATCCAAGACATAAAAAATATGTCCATACAAAAATATCAAAATGGAACACTTTTCTGAACATTTTAATTTTCTGTGTTCATTTCCAGTGTGATCTAGTTTAAGACCTTTTTTTTGTCTGTTTTTTTTTTTTTTTGAATAGGTTAATTTTAGCCTAGCTCCTATGTCTCTTTTCGCTGTTTACTGGCTTAAGGGAGGGAGCAATGTAATGGCTGGGAAGAAGCTGTTGGACTGTTCCTTTTAGAAGCCGTGGTGGCTTGCATCAGATGCAAGTGTCGCTGAAAGTATGACTTAAGACTTAAATGGTTTTGATGGAATCCATTGCTCTGAATGGTTTTAGTTTAGCTGGAATCATTTTTATAGAGGCCTTAGGAAGAGCTGATGCAAGTACGGTTCATCTTCTATTGCTAATGGCTGCACTTAACTTTTTGTTCAGGTTATTTAATATGCAATTGCATTCCTAAAATCTATCCCTACTGTATGTAGTAAGATAGATATGAAAAGTAGATACGCAGCTTGTACTTAATTGTTTATTACTGTTTCAAAACAGATGGAATACTGTACACTGCCTTTCAATTTGAACTTTCTTATCAAATATGACTTAACATTTTTGCTGGGACTGCACCATTTCCTGGAAGATAAGTCTGTGATGTGAGATGGAAGTCTAGTTTAGATATAACGTGACATGCACTGAGATTTTCATTTCTTTGTTAAGGATTCTGTAGATGCAATAATGTTGAATACTGCCATGGATACTTTTAAAAAACAGTTTTGTGTCAGGTATTAATTAAGTTTCAGTTTTAAAATCTCTCTTTAAGACAAGCCCCTCTATGAATTCCAGCTAACCTACCTATTCTGATACTATACTGCCTTCTAATATTGGCTGTGTAGTACATACATGAAACTTAGCTGTATATTCCTATAGATAGCTTTTGATAGATGATACTACAAGAGATTCAGTAGATGTAATTTAACAAATGATTCATCTTAAAAAGATATCTAGTAGAACACTGTAGTAAAAAAAAAGTGATTAAATGCAATGTTGAGGGTTTATTAAAAGCAAAATCAAATCCATTCTACTCACGGTCTCATTGAGCTTGTCTTCATTTGGTGATCTTGTTTCTGACAGATTTTTCTAGCCTTGCTGTTAGAAAATCAGTAGTGTCTGAAGTGAACCCAATCACCGTCACTGCATCTGGTAAAAATGACATTCTTCAGGGATTGTGGTCTTCTGGAGATCCCAGACTAGTCTGTTGAAGTGAGGGGCTGTCCTCTCTCTGCTACATACTGTACTGATACTAAGAACAATACATTCACATCATTATTATCTATTCTTTTGTCAGAAAAACATGTTTTCAGGCATGTAAATAGCCTTGTTTTCAGAAGTGCTGAACTCCCACACTACATAGTAGTCTCAGTATTACCATGTACTGCTTAGCACCTTTCAAAAGCTTCAGGTTCTTTATGCAGGTGTATTTGTATGCAGTGGTGTTTCAATGTTTCAGTAGCACAGAGCTGGGAAAAGTGCTTGAAGGTTTCTACAGAAAACATTTTCAGTAACTTCTTTTTCTGCTTTCATCACATATTTTAACATATTAAGTACCTAAAATAAACCTGTAGGCTGTCATTGTTAGTCTTAATGTGATAGGACAAATAATTTTAAAAGTGGAGTTCATTGTGACAAAATAAATTTAGATCACTTTTGTCTGTATTGGGACCAATGCCATTTCTGATTTTTCATGCTAGTCCCTAATAATTACCCATATTTTTCATCGCTCATAAATAACGAGCTGAAGATACCTGTTGGCATCTTTCTTCCATGGACTACTTACTGTGCAGAATGTGAATTCTTATTTGAGTCAGAGTCAAATCACTCTGAGCCAAAACACCTAGATTAATAAGCTTCAGCAGCTGGAGGGAAAGCAAATTTTAAACTGCTGGGAGAGTTTAGTTTAGTTACAGATAAAACAGTTAGTTTAGTTACAGCTAAAAACGGGATGAAAGGTGAATAAATCTAGAAAAGGTCCAATGTGCAGCTCCACCTTAGCATTAAATAAATCACACTTACGAGTACAGCTTTTAAGAATTAATGTCCTCCTTGCTACAGGAGGGTGAAAATTTTTACGGATGTTTCATTTTAACTTGCCTCATCTGAGGAAAAGGAGCTCCTTTTAACAGAGTGAAATTGACTCATAAAAAATAAGCCTGCTATCCTGTACAGCAGAAGCTAGAAAAATCTCACTGAAAGAAGAGGGACTAAACAAGGTACAGAAATACATCTCCTTCCAATGCCTACCCCTGACAGCCTTCTGCGTGCTCCAGATCTAAATGCCAGATTGCGTCCAGCCTATTTCTATGGGAGGAAGAGCAGGAAAGAGCCTTGCATCATGACTGGGAACAATTGTTGCTTTTATGAGTCAGGCTTCTCTTGGGAGGACCCATTACATCGAGGGAGCTTTATATCAGACACTGTGTTCCCTTACTACAGGGGTTAAACAACATCATAAATGCTTTTGGCATTGTCTAATCCAGTGGGAGTAGGTCACAGTCTCGCACATACTCACATAGGGTTAGTTCTCAAGGAGGAAACAATCACGGGCGAAGGCTGCGGGCTGAGTATCCTTCCATGACTTACATGAAGGCAGAGTACTGGTGTGAGCCCTGCAGAAAGGCTTTGGCTTTTCTTGGCTGTTGTAGAAGACCACGGCCCGTCCTAGCAATCAGTATCTAGCTGAATCCCCTTGATGGAGTTCTTCCCAGGGAGACTCGTGTAGTGCTTAGCAGGAGCCCGTCTGGAGCAAAGAATTGAGGGCAAAGAGGAAGCTCAGAGAAACAAGGAAGCCCTCTAGATGTCTCCTTCCAGCCTCAAGGCAGTGATCAGAAATAAAAGGAGAAACAGCATGCCTCCTGTGTAATGAAATATAGTGTTTGCCAGAAGGGAGTGCAAAAAATGGTGATACGCCATCTGTAAAAAGAAGTATATAATTGAAGAATAAGTTCCTTTCAAACTGTGTAGCATTCTGCATTTTTCTCATGTATTACATGTTGCCATCTTGAAATCTTGTTGCTTTAAATGAATGTTCCACTTTATGTTTCTAGGTAAGAATTTTTCATATTTCAAGAGCAAAGCTAGAAGGCAGGATAATTTTGCACTGCTCAACTGCCTGGTTTCTACCCAATAAGGTGTTTGTAACAGATAGCATTTTCTCTCAAGTAGGAAAAATAGCCCGTGGGTTAGACATGGTATTCCAGGTCATTAGCTTTTCTACAAATGATAGAATGATTTATTTTAAGGTTGTTATTTTGCTTGTTTGTTTTGTAGTTTTGCTCATTCTTACTCATTCTTTTTTCTTAATGTTGAAAAATTTATCTTTAATGGGAATTCTCACCCAGTAATAATCATATCATTATGAAAGATAGGAAAATAATTAGGATGCTCTTCTGTCAGAGTAGGGCCTGGGGTTCATAGAGGTGTTAAGACCAGGAAGCACTTCCTTGTCTTAAATGTACTTGCTAATGATCAACTGCTTGATCTCAATTACAGCAGGGTAAATCCAGAGTAATTCCTCTCATGTGATGGGGCTCACTTGGGTCCACAGCGATGCTGCCAATTTTTTTTTATTCGTTCCTGATGACACGCCTAGTGAGCAGCAGTCCAGGTGACTTTTCAGATGGGGACTCAGGAAGATCAGAGTTCTGTTTTAACACTGATGTCTTTGCAGATATTCTCTCATATTTGGGTACGTTCCTGGATGGTGGGAGAGCAGCAATTTATCCAAGGAAACACAGCTTTCATTTGTACATTCTTGTCAAGCCACTGTCATGGCAAAGTGCAAAGATAGAAGGCCACTTGTAAAAACTATGCTGTTCTGTATCTTTTTCAGCTTTAGCATCTGAAAACCAGGTTGTCACAGTCCTTTCTTAAGAACATAGTTTGCTAGGCCACATGAAAATCTCTTTACCTGTCACTCATTCAGAACGATTATTAGATCTTAAACTGAATCCCAAAATGTTTTCAGAGCCTTTTGTACACATAACCATTAGTTGAAACAGTTGCTGATTTCTTAAAGAGAACTGTTCTGTGAATACACCTAAAAGGATTGTATTAACTTAGTCTACATTAAAAATGAGCGACATTCCCAGTGTGAAAACTGGTCATTTCACTACATATTTGTTCAAAACAGTGGAAGCATTAAAAAAAAACAAGAGTTTTACAGTACTTCAGACAAAAAAAAGACAACCTGCAAGTGTTAAAAACTTCTGGAAAATGTACATTCAGTTAATGCTTTATAGCAGTTATGGGTACTATCAATGGTCCTACTGTATGGATAGATAATTACAAAAATTAATGTTTTCTACAGGTTGAATATGGTACTATGAACATTACATCAAATCTTTGTACTTTGCCGTAGTTCTAATGAAGTTCCAACTGAAAACTGAGCTTACTAATTCTTGTCTTGTAAGAAGTTGTAACGTTAGAGAATTATTTTGTTATGAAGATTTAACTGTCCTATATAGCAAGGCTTGTTAAGCCTGGTGTAAAATTTCATTAAGATTTTGTAGGCTTGTATGTTGAAAAAGGACTCATGTTTTATCAGTGGATGATGATAAGACTGAAACTGGATATATTTAGGTGGCAACAGGGGCAATGTAACCCTCTGCGAGAATCACCTTGGGTGTGTACTAGTTTTGTTAACTCAGGCCAATAGAATTTTTAAAGTAGCTTAGTGTTGGTCTCTAGAGTATGAAGTGAAGAGTCACCATCATCAGCTTACAAAAGATGCAGTCTCTCTTGCCTTTAGCTGGCTTGTGTGCACTTTATTTACACCTTTTGCACCTTTTATTTACAAATATCTGCATAACATGAGAGCAGCAGAACATTGGGCATATAGTTGTGCTTCCTAGATGCTCCCCATGCCAAATTTAGCTATTGAAGGAACTTTCACAGCAAACTTCAGTCTTGGTTAAAGGTGCCCTGCCTTTGTTACTGAAATAAAATTACATGGGATTAGCAGCCACCAGTTTAGTTCTTGTTAAGGTATTTTACTAGGTAATCTCTATCTGAAAGGACATCTACAATTCCATGTTTTGGATATTAAATTTTGTTTGTTTGTTTGAATGTTTGTGTTTAGTATTCTTGCTCTTTGTACCAATTCGTATATTTATTTTGAGTTTAACTAGAATAGTGAATCAAAAGACGTACATCCTCCCTATGTACAACACTATAGGGAGTAGGTGAACAGAAGAAGACTTAAGGCTCTTTCTGTACCTGAATTTATATTATACTGATAAGCTTTTATTTGTTTTACGTCATCCCTCTTTTTTTGAACAATTGCTTACTATATTGTTTCTGTGTTTAAACAACAATAAATAGATATTTAAAATACTGCTTCGTAAAGGTGTTACCATTTATTTAAGGCATGAAGAATTATATTCATCCTGTAGTTCATCTAAAACCCGACCTTTGTCAAGGACAACAGACACACAGAGATATGGAGTGTTAATACCTTTTACATATAGTGCTGCCTCACTTTGAAGCAGGCATGGATGTGTGGAAGCTACTGGCCTCCTAGTGTGCTAGTAAAGATTAGGCATTTGTTGCCTGCGAAGTGAGCAGGAATTGCAGCTGCATGAGTAAGGATAAAAATTTCAAAGGCTATCAATTTTGCTTGTGGAGGACATAAACTGATCATCATTTAGGGTAAAGAAAAGCTTTTACCCTGGCTACCAAGTCTTTCCCCACATCCTCTGTTAATAATGGCGTCATCAGGCAAGAGCAGCGGGTCAGGTCTTTGATGAACTATCAAAGAAGGGCTCTGTGAAAAAATGGCATGTCTTCTGTGGCTTGGCAATTTTTAAAGCATGTCTCCGGCTTATTTCAGAGTATGTAACAGTTGTAGAGCTTTTGACATCAGTTCTGAGAAAATTGTCATAAATTGCTGGCATTAATGAGCATTTTGCTATTGCTGTGGTTGCTTACAGCATATTCCCATCTGTATTTTGTCCCAAGTTAATCCTCTGTTGTACTTTACGTGATGTAACATTATACATATTCTCAGCTAATTTAAGTTGACAAATTGCCATGGAATTCAGTAAAGTCATGCCAACTTATTGCAATGAGGAACTGCCTAATTATATTCATCTTGTTAAAGAATCTTAAATAGAGCAAAGTGGGGCAGATATGCCTGAACTGATAAAGAAGTTTACACACATGGTAAACATGTGTTCTCAGCAGTGTGGCATTAGGGCCGTAGGTCTGCGTGTGGTGTGACTGCATCAGCAAAAGTGCTGGCCAAGACTTCCCACTTGCAGTGCTAGGATGAGCTTCACAGAGCCCTTGCCGGTCTGTTTGCAATGAAATCGTTCCCACATGATCACTTTGTCCCAAGGAAAGTCCTTTTCCCCAGAAAATACCATCTCTGCACTCCATCTTGAGAGATAATGATAACTTGAAACTGCGGAAGTTGGAGGTTTCATGCCAGTCCTGGCCATGTCATTTCCATTCTGGCTGTGCCACTGGCGAGCAGGGCTCTATGCAGTTGTCTTTGCATTGCTTCCCAACTTCTCATTTTCCTCTTTTCTGTCTGCTAGCTTTTTGTTTTCCAGAGTTGCTTCGCATGTTGGTTTATTCTGACAATAACCATATCCATTGTAATCATCCTGTTGGAGCAGACAGATATGAATTAGTTGGTATTATTAACAGTACTAAGCAAGTTAACACAGAACAGCTATAGATGGCATATCTTTCACTTCTATTTGCATTATATATATCCCGAGATGTTTGTTTTGGTTCTTAGGAAGTTACACCAGAATAACAAAGGATAAGACTGTTAACCAGAGAGATCACTTATTCATTGCTGTTCATTATTCTGGCTTTTGTGTCTAATCTGTGGGTGGATAGGAAAAAAATCGGTTGAAATAATTGCAGCTGCAGCTTGAGTAGTAGTTGGCTGATTTCGATTTAAAAACTTTTCTAACTATGATTTCTGTTGTACCCAAGTAAGACTCAACAGAGACGTTTAGAAATAGTATGCATTTCAGATCTTTCACTGTAGATGCTGCACACATATAAGAATGTATTTTAGCTTGAATCAATAATTGCTCTGTGCTCTTAGGCATATTAGAAAATGTTTTAAATAGGACTGCAAAGTAAATAAAATAGATGTTGCTTTACTCTGTGTCCTGTTCCTCAGTTTACAGGCTTCTTACTCTTTAAAAAGCACTCTTTCTGGATCTTTGAGATTATTTTTCCAGTAACTTATCTTTCAGTTCAGTCTCCCTTGGATATATTCTGATATTTCCATCAGTAACACCGCACAATTTGTTAGGTACATGGTGCTGTTGTCACTCTGAACTTCCAGGGTGTTGAGTACTTGCTTTGGGAATCATTAAAACCTTCCTTTAATGCATTTATCCAGTAATGTAACCAATGTAGGGCAACTGTTTGCCCTCTGTGATGCTGTTTGAAGTTTTCCTCGGTTGGCTTCTGCTTTGTTCTGTACTGATTTCTGTGACAGGTGGAAGCTGGTCCCTCTTCATGTCGCAGGCCAGTTGGCGGAGTTTCACTGGTGCAAGCCAGGCTCTGTGGGTATGTCAATGCTTTTTGAAGGGTGAGGCTTGAAAACCAGGTGTGCCTGTTGGCACTGGGTCGCTGTGGCCTGCACCACTGCACATCCGAGCGACTGTTCTCTGCTGGTGCCAGCGCAAGAACGATGCATGACGGGCTGACAGATAGCCCAGCTCCTCGGCCCCGTGTGGTGGGAGTCAGCCAGGGGAAATAAATCATGAAATACTTCAGTGAAGTAATGGTGCGGGGAGGAACACCCTTTTCTTGCCAGCTAGAGGACCGTCAGGCAAGCGGAAGGAGTTCTGTGAGTTCAGTATCTGTGAAATTTGGAAAAAATAGGTTTAAGGTGGATTGCGGGCCTTACTTATTGCTTTCTGGCAGGCTCTGAGTTCTTCAGGTTGAACATAAAATATTTGCTGCTGGAGAGGAGCTAAGCAGAGAGTATTTCTTTTCCATTACCAATTTCATATCTTGTATGCAAACCTGCAGCATATGCAGCCACTCCAGACCATATCAAAAATGTGCATGCATGTTGGTTTTAGACGTTGCCAGCTCCCTCTTTAGCATTCTGCCCTTTCTCAGAGGTTTTATAGCCCTGAATACGTCAGTTGCGCTCCATAATAAGAATTTTCTTTTTCTTTCTTTCTTTGAGTCAAATCTGTGCGCATTTTTATATGTACATGCAAATGAGTTTAACCCCTCAGGTTCCTGGTAAGTTGCCACAATGGCCAGGAGCGTGGCAGAGGTTCTGCACCATCGCCTCGGGGAGCATTAATGTGTGACTGTACACGCCAGAGCCTTGTAACAGGAAGGGGTTTGCTGTTTCCTTTTCGTTGTCACTGCTGTTGCATGAAGGACTATAGAAGAGAAATCCGGAGGAGTGGTAAGAAGAAAAAAAAAAAAGGCAGGGGTTTGGATTCGTCTGGGTTACAATGGTGCAAAGTGGAAGCGATGTCATAAATCTCTGTTGGGCTGTGGATGGAAAGGCATCTTTATTAAAGAGATTACGAGTTAAACAGTGAGGACAGGATAAGATGTTATTTGTTGCTATCCATCTACTTTCACCTATAAAATACTTAAGAAGACAATAAGCACAATGTAAATAGCAGCCTCTTTTAATTATTTGTTTACTTCTCTTTTGTCTGAGAGTTGCTAATCATTTATTTGTAATGCTAATGAATAATTCTTTAAAGAAGTTGAAGCTGGGTGTGTTAGGTATTATGGTAGCGTTACTTCCTTCAGAGATGTGTTGCCAGGTTTTGTTTCATTTTATTTTTAAGAGTTGAGGCTGATCCATATCATGTCGTGTTCTAATATATATATGTTTTTAATTAATTAATTTATGTATCTGACTGACATGCATTCAAGGCTCAGGTGGATAAAACAGTGGAGCTGTTCTGTCTCTAGTATTCTGAAGTTTCTTCTTGGGTTGCTACACATGGCACTGCAGTGGTAGCAAGTTATCTGGGACATCAGCAGTTACTAAATGAGAATCCTTTACTGCTCTCAAACTTCAGTGATTTCAGTGTCTAATGATTCAATATGCTTGTGATCAACTAGGTAATGTTCTCTAGTGAGAAATTATTAAATTGTGAGGTGAAGGCTGAGTGGCCTGGGGTGATTTTGAGACTTTTCTGTATAGATTATTTTTACTTTGAAGTCAGTTGGTCAGAACTGCTGAATTTTTTATTGTTGTACTTGACAAGTTTCAGTAGATTACTGCATAAACATTTTCATTTTGCAGCTGATTCGTATTTTGGCTGAAATTAAACACAGAAAAGGTTTCTACATTTAGTCTGTTCCTCTTCACCTCAAGACTATGTAAATTGATGAGATGACATAAGCCTAATTAAAGAGAAAGTGCAGTAGAAATTCCTTTATATGGTTGTATTTTGCCTGTATCATTCCACTGTTTTCAGTTAGAGATGATTGGATTAACTGAGGCCGATATTTAACGTTTGACCAAATTTCATTTGGAAATAATTCCACTTATGCTTTAAATTGCTTTGGTTTGTTTTGCTGTCTTAATACCTGTAGCTGCTGTCATCTTCATAAAGTTAAAGCTATGATACTGGTTTTATTTACAAATGAAGAACTTAACCCCATCTATCTCTCCGGCCATCTATCTGGCTAACAGTCTTTAAACGCTCCTCATACTTATATTTTGTTTCCTTTTTAATGTAACTTGCGTCAACATTGACCATTTCACGTGGTTAATGCCACAGTCAATAGAATTTTGAAAGAAGAATAGATGATCAGCAGACTGTCCATTGATTAGACTTGTGAGGGATTCTGCTTTTTCTGAGATTTTCTTCAGGATTCTCCAACACGTACTATGTAACGTTCATCTTGCTGGCATTAGCATATGTTCATATTTATGATGGGATGTTGTGTCACTGAACTTTCAGCTTTCATTATTTCCTAACCAACTACTGCACAGTTAAAATAATAAAATAACAAGTGATACGGCAGAGGTGACCTGAGAAACAGCATGGTGAAAATGTTCATCTTTAAGAATACAATCTAAGAATATGATCTAGTCGGTGGCATCCCTGCCCATGGCAGGGGGGTTGGAACTAGATGATCTTAAAGGTCTGTTCCAGCCCAAACCATTCTGTGATTCTATGAACTTTATTTTCTGTTCAGAGTGAAGATAGATGAACACACTGAGTAATTACCAGTGAACTAGTAAGAGTGCAGTGTGGTGTTTCTATCAGAGAAGCCTATACTTTTTGACCTTCTGAGCCATTCCTAAAATATCTGTGGAATGAAGTTTATTCATTTCTTATAGCACATGCGTCACAACACATACTTGGCTTTGTGTCTGGTTTCCTGTGTATTGGAGCTGCCAGTGTTGAGAGCCAGCTCCAAGGTTGCTGAGAGTAGGCTTTTTCAAGCCTCAGCAAATGAAGAGGGAATGTCCTAAGGTGGCTGGTAGAAAAAGCTGCCGGGCTTATGATGGGACATGCACTCTCAGGGAATTTAGGTACTTACCTCCTGTCTAGAGTCCTGAAGCATTAGGTATCTGCACCAGCCTTTTTGTTGCAAAATGTCACTAAATGTTTGGTGGCAGTGGTTCCCTTTCCTTCACAGCATCGGTGGGGCAGATCCCCTCTGAGAGCATGTTGCTGCTCTCATGCCCAAGGTAGCAGTACTACCAGGATGCTCGGAGGTGAGACCTGACAGGCCCTCTAGCCCTCCTGTTAGGCTGCTCCGGCCTTAAACCAGAGCTGGGGCCACCGGAGGAACCCAGTGCCTAAAAGTTCTTTAAAACCTGTGCGTTGTCCAAGACCCATCTCGTTTGCTGTTTTATCTGTGAAGGTTTCTAAAGTTTTGTCTCAATAGCCCTAATTCTTTCTGTATGTCAGTGACTAATTGTGTAAAGCTGCTTGGACGCAGGCAGCTCTGGTCAGGTTCCGGAGCAGAAATGTAGGTGCTTAGGAGACACGGCTGGTTAGCAACATAGGTATCAAAAGACTTTTTAATGACCATTCAATTTTCTGTCTCCTGGGTCAGCTAATGAGTTCCTTTTGTGAAGTGAAACTCATCTGATGTCAGTTGACATAGCTTCATGTATTTTTCAATGGAATTTTCCTCAATATCCATCTTTTAATACAAAGCAGTTGTAAGACTCTTGCTTCGCTGTGGTCTTTTGAGTAAAGTGACAGCTGCAGCTCCAGCATACCGTCTGTGTGAGATTTGGGAGCCACTGAATTGTGAAGGATACATCAGGCCCCTGATATCTAGGATATATTCCACCAGTAAAAAAATAATAAAAAAAAGCTTATTTTGTTTCACTGGTAAAGTCAGTGTATTCTGATCCTCAAATAAACACATCTCAGTCTTACAACTTAACCTTAAACTGCCTTGGTGCAACATGTTTTTTAACCTATTTCTGCTGTCATGTGTTCTCCTTCTTGAGATGATAGTCTAAAAAAAAGTTAGTAATAATAGAGGAGTAGCTCTAGATTATCTTTCACAGATGAGTGTATGAAATGGTATATGGATGTACAAGATGGGTATATGAAATAATGTAATCCAGTCATGAGCTTATGGACTTGAGGAGTTCTGCAGTATGAATGAATATAATTGCATTCAGGTATTTGAAGTCCTATTTCAAGGTATTTATGGCATAGTGCAAAGTGACATATAGTTGCATCAGTGCAGACATCTGGAGATTTAGAAAGTGAGAAATTCTGTTAGGTCAACTTTAAAACAATATGATCATGCAAATCCTGCCCTAGTGTACCTTTGGTATATGTCTCACAACTAAAGGAATGCTGTTGTTACATTTCACTATGAAGTCTAAAATTCAGGAGTTTAGTGACATTAGAGGATGTCACTGGCTTCACAGGAGTGCTCAGGGACACTGCAGGAATAATGCTCTCCCACTGTCCCACATCCAGCTTCATGCCTTCCAGTAACTGATTCAGGCCATAGATCACCCTGTATACATGAAAACCTGTATCCTCAGTGGGACGTGCTGCACTTCTGCCTGCAGTGAGAGCCAGAAATGGTGTAGAGGAGGGCATGATAAGAAACAGGGGTGGAGAAACTGGGGGAGAATGGGGAGCAGAAGATGGCTGGATGCTGATAGAAGGACAAAGGGAGCAACAAAAAGATGCCCACGTGTGTTTGGAAGGGGAGATGGAAAGACAGGTGTGAGAGCTAGAGTCAGAGAGAAAGCACCAACATTAAGAACATGTGAGAAAAGGTCCGAAAAAAAAGAAACCTTATTGAGAAAGATGGAAAGGATTTTAAAATGCATTATATTCTAAATAAATGTACCATTCCACATCAGAATAGTTAAAACAGGATAGGAAGGGGAGTAAAAGGAAAAGTACATTTAGTTGCTGTATTCACAGGGACAAAATAGACTACAGAAAAAAAGAGCCGAAAACCCTTAGAGCAGTATGAAACTGTATATGTATTCTGTGCAGCTGTGTGGAATAAGGCAGGTTTTCTCAGCGTGCATTATGGACAAAAGTCTATATGTATGTCCATTATCTACATGTAATAGGATAATGTTGGTATGACGGCCTCTTTCTTGCCAAAAGGTTCAAGAACCATTAAGTTCTTGATCCCAAGCATCATGCCTTCAGGTCTTGCAAAAGACATGTATGTTCTTTTCATATGGGTAGAGAGCATATTTTCTCTTAGTCTTACAAATAATTGGCCCATTTAAGATTTTACTTAAAAAAAAAAAAAGGGATAGATACCCTGTTTGTGAAACTGCCTCTAAAACAGCACAGTTTGACAGAATTGTAGGACATTCTTAATGGTGCTCATAAGATGTAGCATGATCAGATTCAAATTTGGCTATAAACTCATTTGTGTCTCTATAACCTATGAGTTTGATTACAAACTGTAACAGCAATCATTAGATCTAACTCCTGGCAGAACGAGCATTTTCATTTCAGACAAACAAATTTAGACTGTGTTAATTATGGAATACTTTGGATGTGGAATACTTTGGATGCATTTGTGGAATACTTTTGGATGTGTATGACCTAAGTTTCTTGTTAAAATACTTCTGTCTGCAGTCTGGAAACTAAATATGTATGCACTTGTATGCATAGAGATGGAGAGGTTTGTAACATCTGTCTAATTGTCAGTGGGATTTTAAATATGGATTGCAATCCTGATTCACATAAATTTACTTATAAAAAAGTTACAGTGGAGGATACTGAGATGGAATCAGAATGAGGCCTGCAGGAGTACGTGGGGATGGTGGTAGATACAGTTACTGGCAGAAGCAGCAATGAGGCATGGATCTGGTGCTGGTAGTTCCACATTTTCAAAGCAGCTCTCATGATATTCCAAAAGCAAACACTCAAGACAAGACTTGGCATCATCAGGTAAAATCCTCAGTGCTCTTCAAAGTTCCTTTTAAACTAGAGAAGTACAGTTTTTTTGGAACCTGCATGAGTTAAAATGGAGAAGAGAGAGAAGAAAAGTGTAATCTGGATGGATTTGAAGATTTACAGAAATGTTTGAAGTCATATTGCTGCAAGAAATCGAAGTGCACAGCAAGGAGTGAAAACTCCCAGGGTATACTGTTATGACCCGAGTCAAAACATTGTACCATACTTTCATACTGGTAACTCAAGGAATATCTAACATACAGTGTATGAGAATGTGTCAGTCTGCATTGACATTGGCATTTATGTGATTTTTTTCCCCCACAGAAAGAAGGATATAAGTTGCTAATTATTTTGCAGTTCAGCAAGTTCCTTTCTCCCCTCAGTAATGACCTTTAAATAGCGAACAATTTCCTTTGAAATTAATAAAGTTTGATGGCAGTATAACCACGCAAAAAAAGAAGAAACTCATTCTCTTTTAATTTTCCTGTATGCTTCCTTTCCCACATCTTAGACTGTAGATCACTTTGATCCTAAGTTATAACAATTCTTACCTACCTGGATTTGCATAGAATCTGTAAAAATGTTTTAAAGTGTAATTGAAGCATGTTAAATATTTGTATATGTTCCTAAGATTGCCTTAATTACCTCATGTTTTGCATGGGTGTAGCCACTGAATCTGAATGAAACAAAGGTCACCTTTGGGAAAGTGACAGAAATCAGAGGCACTTTTCATGGCTCAGGGAAATGAAGTCAGGTCAGGATAGCATTCTGCACTTTATTCTTTAAAGGGTTTATTTATCTGGCCAAAAGCTATTTTGCCTTCACTGATTCACTTTAAAATAAACCTTCAAGCATGTCTGTTTGACAGACGTGGAGAAACTATGTCTGAGAGAGAATCTGATTTAATTCAAATCTTCCTTTTAATTTAAGACTTCTG